>NC_137824.1:61943365-62028365 GCF_963921795.1 Nannobrachium achirus | reverse complement strand
TTTCAGCTTGACGTTAAAACCGGGGTGGTCCTTGTTGTATTCTCAAGGTTCCAACGCTGCCTCAGAGCTCCAGTGGGCACGGACACGGACACAGCAGTCCCGCGACCCACGTGGTTCAGTCCCAACCAGGGGGGCCTGCGGTGGTGCAGGGTCACCCCCATCCTCCCACCCCCATGACCTCCACCCAGAGACAGCAGTTTCAACGTTTGACGGTATCTGTAACCATAAAGATACTTTTCATGTGCAGCATTTTTCTGTTCTAAATGTGCCAGACAACTATTCCACAATCTCTGAATGTTATATAGAGTCTGGAACTACACCTCCTGAATGTTATATAGAGTCTGGAACTACACCTCCTGAATGTTATATAGAGTCTGGAACTACACCTCCTGAATGTTATATAGAGTCTGGAACTACACCTCCTGAATGCTATATAGAGTCTGGAACTACACCTCCTGAATGCTATATAGAGTCTGGAACTACACCTTGTGAAACCAGAGTAATAGAAGCTGGCTTTTCCGCTCACGGAAATATAAAATGTAAAACAAGGATAGGGGATATCCCTATGGAACAAGGGAGATACTAGACTTTTGAGGCTTCAAGGCTGGGGCTGCAACTCTCCACCCCATATATATATATATATATATATTTATATTATCTTCTTAATAATACATAAGACCACAAGGAAAACAAGCCATGGGCTTTTTGTGTTATCCTTTTTAGCATTATTGTACGACTGTACTTCTGTACCTTTTTTGCAAACTGTTAATAAAGTGTTAATAAAGTGTTAATAGAGTGTCAATTAAAGCAGAGAGTTGGAAGTTCTTGGAACAAAGGTGGGAATGCTCAGGACAGTTGTGTCATAATTAATTACAAAAGCTTTTCTAACTGAACTCACTTTATTTTGTAGGTTGATGACGCCTTGTCCTATCTGGACCAAGTTAGGCTACGATTTGGGAACCAGTCTCAAGTTTATAATGACTTCCTTGACACCATGAAAGAGTTCAAATCCCAGAGGTCAGTTTTGTGTTTTGGTCAACTTGACGTTGACCAACGTCAACTTGGTGTTGACGTTTGGTCAACACCAGCTCAGTGGCCTTGTGGTTAGAGTGTCCGCCCTGAGACTGGGAGGTCGGGGGTTCAATTCCCCGGCCGGGTCATACCAAAGACTATAAAAATGGGACCCAATGCCTCCCTGCTTGGCACTCAGCATCAAGGGTTGGATTGGGGGGGTTGATCACCACCAATGGGGATCCTGTCTGTCTGTCTGTCTGTCTGTCTGTCTGTCTGTCTGTCTGTCTGACCGACCAGCTCAGTGGCCTTGTGGTTAGAGTGTCCGCCCTGAGACTGGGAGGTCGGGGGTTCAATTCCCCGGCCGGGTCATACCAAAGACTATAAAAATGGGACCCGATGCCTCCCTGCTTGGCACTCAGCATCAAGGGTTGGATTGGGGGGGTTGATCACCACCAATGGGGGTCCAGGGACTACAGATGAAAATTAGCCCACGGCGGGCTAACTCTGGCTCATTTACATTGAAGTGAAAACTGACATGTCCATTAATGAGCACGGTCCCTGTCAAATAAACAGATCTTAACTCTTAACGTATGTCGAAGTTAATCACAGTTTGAATGCACTGAAGTCATTAAGTGGTTCACAAACATTGTTTGGCCCTGTAACTAATGTTTTCATCCATGGCTGTGAATTAAATGTATACTTTACAGCTTTCACCTTTTGTTTAAGTCATATTACATAAATATTTCCCCCTAAAATACAGCTTGTCACACCGAAAACTTGAAAGAATATCTGTTTTATAGATTATGACAGATTGAAAATAATGTTATACTTGATGTGTAACATTCCCACCACTCATAGTGTATAAATTACTTGTTTTTGAGAGAGACAGTCCTGACAGTGTGTTTGCAGTGTTAAAGTTATCAGTCGCCATGTCTTATTTCAGTCATTTGGATTCAATCGAAGACAGCATGTCTTCTATGAGATGGAGTTGCGCACCAAAAATAGACGATCTACAAACTCTCAATGCAAATATTCGGTTATTTTAATATTGAAGCATTTGAAGTGAAGCTAGAAATGTGCTCAGAAACACCTTCCATGTCATCTTATTAGTCTCTGGTATGTCATGTAAAAGCAGAGGTTAAAGCCTCAATCTGTGATTCTTTTTAACCTATTTGGCAGTATGTAAAACAGCAGAGTAACTATATTACTAAAACATCATCATTTTACATATTGTGTCAATAGTTCAGGAAACGGCGCTAGTGGGTGGGGGCTCATTTCACACTGATTTGGCCAAACAGACATTTTCAGTTGTGATGATTTTATTTTGCTTTTAATCCATGAGATGATGATTGACATCAGACTTCCTTCCTCTCTCTGTCTCTCCTACAGAATAGACACTCCCGGGGTGATCAGTCTGCTGTCTCAGCTCTTCAAGGGCCACCCAGACCTCATCATAGGCTTCAACACATTCCTGCCGCTATGGTACAAGATCGAGGTGCAGACCAACGACCCGGTCAAGGTCACCACGCCGGGTGAGATCCACCTCATCACCCCCCACAGCATCTCTAAGCAGATCCTGCCCAACACCAGGCCGCCCGTCCCGGCCATCACCCACCAGGCCAGCCCGCATGGCGGGCCCACTAACGCCACCACCACAGCCACAGCACCGGCCGTGCCCTCCCAGCCCACTGCAACCAAGACTAGCAAGGTACGTACCCAGTGGTGAAAAGTTACCAACTATACCAAGTACATTTACTTAGGTACATCTTTGTGGTGTTTGTACTTTACTAGAGTATTTCCAACTTCCAGTACTTTTACTTCCACTCCACTACATCCCGCATCCAAATATTGTTCATTTACTCCACTACGCTTATTTGAAAACTTCAGTGACTAGTTACTCTGTAGATATAAATTATAATATTATAAATCACTTTAGCCCTATTTTATATTTATGCTTTTTGAAAATAGCTGATCTACTAGCTCACAACGCGTTGTAAGCTTGTAGATCTGCTATTTTCAAACATGTTGTACTTTTACTTTGGAATGTATCAAGGGTCATGGAAAGATATTTGGCTGTGCATTGTTTTTGGCTCTTGATTTTGTCAATAAAAAAAAATCATTTTCCAAAACATATATGACAAAAAAAAGCAGCTCATGCCGCAGCCTGATCCTATGCCCTAGGTGGTCTAGCAAAAATAATTGGAACCAAATTTGCAGTGGAATTATACCGTTCTATATTCTATGCTTTGTTTTTGCTACACTGCCTATCTTTGGGCTATTGTACATGGGAGTAAGAGACAAAGCCTGCCTGGAAATTGAGATAAATAGGGTTAGGGTTCTGGAAAGGTTCGGGAGATTCATTGGTAAAAATGTTTGGGAACCCTGTAAAAACAATGACATTAGTGGAAAAATTGCCTGTTAATGTATGATTTATTTCAAAACCTGTGATTAGACATTCTGGTGCTAATCACTTTTATATCCTACTTTTCTACCGCGTGTATTACCTTTCCGTTAAGTCACACAGCTTGAACAACTTCCACCATGGTTTTCTTGCAGGTCAGCCTGCAAACAAAAGGCAGCATACCTCAGGCTCCACCTCTTACACAAGATCATCTCGGATCGGAAAAATTGGATCTGCGATCATCCGTTCTTTAGTTAGGGTCGGTAGAAAGAAAAGGCTTGTTTTGAGCCAAAACGCAATATGGGAAAGAATCTGACATTGAGCCGGACGGAGAAAACATTCTTTGGGATGATGCTATTTCCGGTTGTATCCTTCTCCTAGTGGCTTCTAGCACTATGGTTCCAAACATTTCAGGTGAAGCCAAAAAAAGAAATTAAACGTTTTCCCGGGACCACACGTGAGTGGGACTCACTAGCGGAGCCACTGTGGCACTAGACAGTCAGTTAAAGACAGTTAAAACCTAAATGAACAATAGTTAACTCCAAACGCAAGGACACTTGTCTCATGCATTATTCATACAGACCCTGACACACTGAAAGGGTCATACAGTACTTTCATGTTTAACAGCTGTAGCCACACTGGAGACATGGAGTAGATTTAACAAAACCTGTTGATGATTCTTACAGAGTTCTGTTTTCTATTTTCATCACACAGAGTCCTCCAGAAGAGAGACTGGTCCCTGTGCAGAGCAGCTTCATCCAGAAGAAGAAGAAGGAGAAGAAGAAGAAGAAAGGTATTTCACAAGACAATCTCAAAATTATACTTGTTGAACTTTTCATTGAGAAGGTTTTAAACGACTCTGAGAGGCCAAAGCAATGCAGGTGAAAGACGACAAGGCCTGTTTTGTCATGGATGCAGTGAGGAACAAAGGATCTGCTGAGAGTTCAATCATGATTAAGATCCTCTGTGAGATCAACACATTCCTCTCTGACTTAAAACACCTCCAGTGTCTAGTGTAGGTGTATCTGATGCTTTTTCTTTTCAAGACCAGACAGGACACATTCATCTTTTTTTATGACACAGTCATCTCTACAGCAACTTCAATGTTAATGGACAATGACAAACTTCATGTTTTTACTTGAAGACAATTTGACCAAAACGTTGTACTGTAATACATAGTTTAATTAAAACACTGGACTGTAATACATAGTTTAAAGGGGGCTGGGAATGTAGGCTACTGTATATCACCTGCCCTCCATATGCCATGCTAGGATCAATGGTCTTCAGGTTGTTCTGCATAGATAACTATCCTCTGTGAATCACCATGATTGTATAACTGAGTATAATACACAACCTGTACATATATAAACATTCTTTCATGGTATTATTACCTGTGTATATTCTATACCAGTAAGACTCCCTAATCGGGAGATAAGCGACCGTTGGTCGCTTATCTCCACAATCTGTCGGTAGATAATGCCGGTCTTATATAAGGGTCATTTGTGTACGGTGTGATGTCATACTGATGTCAGCAGCTATGTCTCTATATATGGAGTTATATGTTGTTCGTGTCCAAATATGGGGCTTGTGAGGTCAGACTTAGTGAGATTCGTCGGTTATCTCCATATATGGAGGGATGTGTTGGTTATCTCCATATCTGGAGATTCAACCTTCAACGTGTAACTATGGCTACCTAACGACTAGCCACATGACGTGAAGGTGAGTGAGGGTCTTTGTAACAGCCACCCCCAGATTTCCCGTGGAAATCTGTACAATATCGAGAAGGCCCGAACGGAAACTCTTAGTCAACTGGCCACCCCATCAAAGAGTAAAGGGACATCAAGGCCTCTCTCTTGTCAATGGGCTGGTGTCGGCCACCCCGTACGGGTTCTAGTCTGAGGTGATAGCCTGCCACCCCGTTAGTAGGCAGGGGTCCCGACAAGCCAAGGGGTCGATTGCACCAGCTTCCTCCTGCCGCGAAGGGTGCCAGCATGACTCACACCATCCTTCCTAGACGATTTTGACATCTTGTTACTAATCTGTCGGTAGATAATGCCGGTCTTATATAAGGGTCATTTGTGTACGGTGTGATGTCATACTGATGTCAGCAGTGTGATGTCATACTGATGCGGAGATATGAGCAGGGCAAAGGTGTGACGTGTGACGTGTAACCGACCGACGGACGGACGGACGGCCGGTGGAGGTTTTGATACTAAACTGCGACCTGACGGTCGCAATTATATACCATAATAACGTGTGTAAAAAGAGACCTGTGTGAAAACAAGGCTGGTGGGTTCTTATACTATACTATAGGCTATCACAGTGAAATCCACAGTGTTAATGGTAGAAACCTGTCACCATAACTCCCTCTAACTCCCCCTAACTTCACAGGCTCTCGTACGGTCACAGAGAAGCAGCTGCTGCAGGTTGCTCATAGAATTGGAAAAGCATGGAAGAAGATCGGCACCATGCTGGGAGTCTCTGAGGTGAAGATGCAGCAGATTGAGCAGGACTCTCCACGGGACCATGTGGACAGAGTTTATCAAATGCTGCTCTACTGGAGGAAATGCCAGTTGAAAGAGGGGAAAAATGCCACTGCTGCCTGCTTACACTGCAAGCTGGTAGAGTTAGACCCAGAGCTGGTACCTGATGACATAGACTTCCTATTGGAGGACTGAAGTCATCACAGCTCGTCATGGATTTAAACCATGGCTTTTAGAAGTTCTAAGCACAAAAACATGCATTCCAGAGACACCTCATTCCTCATTTAGGGTGAAACATCTCCTTATACCAGTGTTTTATGGGTTGAGGGAATAGAGCACTTGTCCAGTTTTTATTTTTATTTTTTTACTTTTTTTATACGTCCCAAAAATGATGTATTTTTGTTACTTTTTATAAATACACAATAAAACTTTTTCTAAGTGAACAATGTGCAGGACTGCTTTATTTCCATGTTTATCTCTAAGCATCTTCAGCTAAATATGATAATTGTTGTTGACTAGTGGATTCATTTATATTTGCTTCATTGTAACTGTATATGATACACGTTGATGAGTAGTGGATTCATTAATATTTGTTTCATTATAAATACGATGCATGTTGATGAGTAGTGGATTAATTAATCTTTCTTTCTTTATAAATATGATACATGATGAGCAGTGCATTAATTCATCTTTACTTCATCATAAACATATGTCTGGTGATATACTGCGTGTGACACTATTTAACATTGTCCCCTATTATTTGATGGTTGAAAAATGGTCGAAACGCCTCATCTACACCGCCGAGACTACTCTCGCTCTCATGTAGAGGACCTACCGACCTCACATTTGACACAGGCCCAATGGCCGCAGTCGACTTCACCTCCATCGTTCCATCTCTTTGTTTCCAGGAATAACAGTCTGCTTTAATGTGACCTTTCCTGCCACAGTAATGACATGCTTTTTCACCGTCACGGGCAGCCCAACTTCTCCCGTCCTCCGATTTCGAATTCCTATGGAAAGGCGCGCTGTGACCACCCTCCCCATGGCTGGATGTGACACCCTCCCGGTACGTAACTTGGGCACCCCGCGGTACCCAGTCTCTGTGTGTCAACACATACTGATCAGCCAAAGCAGCAGCTTCTGCAACAGTTTTAGTCTGCTGTTCAGTGACATAAGTAGCAATACGACTTTGAATGGCAATATTAAACTGCTCTAACAGTATTAAGTCACATAACTTCTCCATTGTGTCCCCACCTGCAGCCATACGCCACCGGTTAAAGTTGATGACCAGTTCCCGCGAGAACTCCAAATATGACTGGTCGTCAGTTTTCCTATTATTCCTAAAGCGCTGCCGATAACTTTCAGGCACCATCTCGTACGCTTTAAGGACAGCAGCTTTAACAGTAGCATAGGTTAAACTATCAGTTACTGATAACGCAGAATATGCATCTTGTGCCTTCCCAGTGAGAACGCACTGTAGCATCACAGTCAGGTCAGCCGCAGGCCAACCTCTCGAGTCTGCCAACCTTTCAAACAAAGAAAAAAAAGTTTCAGGTTCTTTCTCATTGAATTTTGGCATCAACCTCAAATTAGTAACCAAATCAAAAGGCCGCTTTTCAACAGCTGAGCCTCCCCCAGGTTCCAACAGCTTCTGATCCATTTTACCCTCTTTTACTAGTTCTACCTTCTCCCTCTGCAAATTAATCTTAAGTTTTTCCATTTCAACCCTTTCCTTTTCAATTACCCCCTGTTGTTTAGTCCTCTCCATTTCAAGCTGAATAAGTAGAAGTTCTTTTTGCTGTTCAAATGAAAACTGACCCTGACTAGGTAACGGCAACGCAGTGGTGTCGCTTCCCTCTGTCCCAGTCTCTGGCAATATACCAATCTCTGTCAAATTGGCCATTAACACCCATTTAATTGTTTGAGTTTTTCGTCTCCTGTCCCCAACGTCAACTTTGTAATGGTCAGCAATTTCCAATAGCTGCTCTTTACTACAAAGATCCAAAAATTCTTCAGACGGCGACGTCACAAAATCATCAATTTGGGCCATATTTACTGTATGAATGCGATGGACAAAAGTTAATTAACACACTGATACAAACTTTGGCTGAGCAACAGGAGTGGCTGAGCAAACAGGAGCGTCCCCCTATCTGCCTAACTCAAACTTATCTAACTCAACCCTATCTGAGGTCTGCGTGGGAAATTATGCACCAATATACTGGGGACAACGCAACCAGTTGATAGTCACGCTGCCGTCCAAGTACTGTGCCCCCGGAAGGCGCAATAGTGACCCCAAACTACAAGAAAAATAATAAACCCACGAAGGTTTAAAGAACCAAGCGTGGCTGTGCCTCACCTGGGACAACCAGCACCAGCTCAATACAACCAAACAACCAAATACTCAATACCTCAGTACCAGTGTGTCAAAAACTCATCTTCCAATTACATTCAAATAACTCCAATGCCCAACGCAAAAACACGGTAACTCAAAAAATGCATTTTACCGGTAACAAAACAGCAAACAAAAGGCTGCACGCACCGAAAAATAATTTGAAAACCGCGTCAAATTAGACCATGGGGAATCCAGAGCCAAACTCCCCAACCGCATCAAATTGGCAAAAATTTACCCCACGACACAGGGAAACCCCAATTACTTCTAGTTACAAACCGGCTATCAAAACACCTCTGTAGGCGCGCGCACAAAAATATTTAACTTTAACCAACTTTAAAGTTCAAATACTCACGTTAAGACGAGCCCCCCATTTGTCACAAATCAAATAAACATTTAATTTAGATTACGTTTTTCCCCCCGCAAAACTTCAAAACAGTTCTGCTGGAAACACAGCCCTGAAACTGATTGATTGATTGATTGATTGAGTACTTTATTAGTAGACAGGATTTAAACCCAAGAAAGCCTATGTCTTGTTTCCATTGAGGTCCTTGTACTCAATTCATTTAAACATGTAATGACACACAATACAAATGAGAAAACATGAAATCCCTAAATGATCTTCGTAGGAGATTTAAGAATGACCTCCAATCATCTCAACACTAACTGGTCATAGTTAGAGATTGTTTGGATTCTTCTTTTAGGGTCAAAACCTGCTCTCAGATGTGCTATTGATTGATTAATCGAGTAATTGATTGATTGATTACTTCATTAGAAGGTTGCTTAGGAAAAGGTAGAGAACAGTACAGTTCACTGGTACAAGGTCAACTAAAAGGATCAAGACCACAAAACCTCTCCAGTCACCGAAATAAACAATATACTGTACATGAAATTATGCAGAAATTGTCTTTTCTGTCTGTCTGTATCAAGCATACTTCTATAGCCTATAGCCATTCAGTCTGTGTCTGTCTGTCTGTCTGTCTGTCTGTCTGTCTGTCTGTCTGTCTGTCAGTCTGTAACAACCATACTTCTATAGCCTATATAGCTATTCAGGTCACAACACAGATATGGATGTGTTTTGAGCCAAGACCAATAATAAACCTTATTATTTATTTGTTATAATTTGTTGTTTATTTGGACATTGCTTCATGAATGTAGTTTAAACCAGAGGGTCTCAAATCCAGATCCACGGACCCCCATCTGACAATACTTGTTGTCAGGGACCCCACATACAATAATTATGTATGTTGTTAAAATGTTTTAACAAAATATCAATTTTCTTTTTGTCCAATATTTCTGGAAAATACTGTGTGCTGTGTGTGTGTGTGTGTGTGTGTGTGTGTGTGTGTGTGTGTGTGTGTGTGTGTGTGTGTGTGTGTGTGTGTGTGTGTGTGTGTGCGCGCGCGCGCGCTTGTTCCTGTCCCAACGCCTCTTGGAGGAAGAGCTGTGAACTTCATCCAGTAGGTGGCGGAATACACCCTAGTGGTGGTAATAACCATATACCAAAGAAGAAGAAGGAAGGAAGTTGTCATCAGGAATCAGAGAAACGCGCATGCGCAGCAAGGAAACGGAAGCTTTCATCGCGGGAACAACAAATAATCCAGTTTTACTCGGCACTAGTCTCGCGTAGCCAGACAACTATTCCACAATCTCTGAATGCTATATAGAGTCTGGAACAGCAGCTCCAGAACGGCGAGTATCGAAAACGGGCATTAACGTTCAAAAATATATATTTTAAAATGTCATTTCTGCTAAGCAGCAAGCTAAACATGCTTATATGATTTTTATTTATATAATGATAAATATTTGTAGGATGTGAGACGGAAGCGGAAGTGACGAGGGCTTCACTTCCGCTTTGACCGGGTACTCATCGTTCTTCTCTTGATGCGCCAGACCATAGATATATATAAAGGCTAGATAGCTCACGCCCGCTGTTGGCCAATGGGGACTGACGACGCTACAGGTCGGCCATCTTGGGACAGGACCGATCGCCCAGTTTAACACTCATTTCTATAGTGCATGAACTATTTAAATGACCAGAGCTTGCTCAATTTTCAACCTATTTTGAAACGGATTGGTTTGTTATAAACCTAAGAAACGTAGCTACGTTACTGTATACTTAGAATAATTATAACCATGGATTTCCATATGAAATAACATTAAGTATATAGGTAAAGTAAAGCAATTAGCTATACACACTGTATTGTAAATATAACATGTAATAGTTCCATTACTAGTAATATTTATATTATTTAATACATTATGTATTAAATGTATCAATGTATTTATTTAATATAAAAAACTGTCTCATTTGGCTTATATTTATTTCATATAAAATAGTCTCATGTTGCCATTCTGTAAAATATGAGATTAGAGATGGGGCTTCAAGGTTATTTTATTAAGGACATAACAAAACCAAATAAACCTCTTTTTTAACTAAAATAATACATTTTATTTCAGCACTGCAACTGCAAGTCATTTCCCAATCAGTAACATGACCAATCCTCCCCTCCCTCTGAAATCAGACCACTAACAGCTAGACGAGTACATACATAATATATACCAACTATAGTCATAACAGCAATAATCATGATATATAATAATCTTTTTTTTTTGTGTTAAACCCCATGCTGCACAGGTAGCTTTTGGTGGCCCTTGATATTGAAGTAGGCTACATGCAGTACACCTGTTTGAAGGTTCAATGGACCAATATTGTATTGAACAGCTCAACAATGATCAATGAGGTTGGGGGTTAGACTGGAACTGTTGGGGGCTGTTGAGAGGGCGGTGGTGTGGCAGTGTAGAGAGACAGACAGGATTTACCATCATCAAGTATACCTGTAGCATTAACTGAATAGCAAAATCACAGTGGGTTCCTTTTCTCAGATGGCATTCAGTGCACTACTCATGGGCTCATACGTTCTTGCTTGGAGTCAACTTTAAATGTAAAGCCTAAAAAGGAGGTAAACCAGACTCAAATACATTCATTGGGGGAAAAATTACCCATTATTTAACATCTGCATTACTTACAAGAAGACTACACAATTATAGAATGTAGAAGAATGTTTTATTTGATCATTGTTTGCCTGTTATCTCTCCTATGGTACCAGATCAATACAGCACGGAATTGTGGATGAAATGTTTCCATACATATATATATATATATATATACACACATATATATGTATATATATATATATATATATATATATATATATATATATATATATATATATATATATATATATATACACATATATATATATATATATATATATATATATATATATATATATATATATATATATATACATACAGTATAAACCACTGAGGAACATTGGCTCGAAGCCAAAATTAGGCTTCCGTATGTGCACACAGAGTTTGAGCGAATGGCCTTTAAAAAGGACTGTTTTGGGTAGTCATTTTAGCAATATGGTGCAGCCTCAGCTTAAAAAACAGGGACATAAGTAACTTCATCAGTGTATGGTGGTGACTGTCAATGCCTGAGCAAAAACACATCCTCTGAACCTATCCTCCTATCCTATGGGCTGTTTTCATCTGGATTCTGCAGATGCCTGGTGAACGACCCACTCTGCTGCCTTCACCATGCCTTCAGAACAGATGGTATCACCAGACCTCCATTGCTTTTCAGGGTCAGCAGGTGGTAGCTCTTGTCCTTACAGGCAGATTCAGCATCGGTCACAAGGCTGGCCCGGCAGACATCACACGACAGCTTCTTCAAAGAGCGTCGCACAACAAATCCTGAAATTAGCAGTAGACAGATTATTATAATATTATTATTACCCCAATAAATTTACCCCCATTGATTCCGGAAGGGGACCCAAATGCATTCGTCCCCATCCGGAATCAATGGAGGTAAATTTACTATAATCATTTTTTTGTGAAGAATGTGACAAACACAAAAAGAAATTATTGTGAATAATCTATATAAAAAAAGTCGTTTTGGGGGTGAACTACTCCTTTAAGGATTTATGTAGGATGTATGTAGGCCTATGTACACTATGTATGTATGCATGTATGCATTAGCCTATGCAAACTTTGAGAATAAGACAACCACAATAAAAGAGTTAAAAAGTGTGTAAACAGGTGGTAGAAATATTTCTAAAAGCCAGGGTCAACAACACTCTTGCAATGTTATTATCTCACAGCCCTGTTGTTCCTGTGAAGCAGAACTTGTATTGTACATAATGATTATCCTAATTATAATATAATATTGTCATATTTGTGGCAGGTGATCCCACAGGTTCCATTTGGATAGGCCTACTCCTTTCATTGGAGCAGCAATAGGCATTAGGCAGCAAAACAATCAGGCATCTTCACAACAGACTTAAGTTCACATACAGTAGCCTATGCCTATTTCTGTAAACAAAAAGCCAGCAATTCCCTGTATCAATGTATCTAAATGTAAGATATTTTTAACAAACCAAACCGTTTGGAAATCATGTAATTCTGCCTCTCCCACCATTGTAACTTTGCTGTCAACTTTGTAATAAGATATAGGTCTAGCTCACACTCACAGCCTCTTTCTTGTCTCTTAGCCTGCAGCTAAAACATACAACAATATCCACACAAAGAAATGTAATTTAGACAAAAGATTAGTTGTCATGAAATCGTTATTGGTCTCAGGAAAACCTGATAATATTTGAAAATCTCGATTGTTGTTGTCTTGATGAACTTGTGCAAGCAGCCATGTCACTTAACTATGCTGCATGCTCTTTTTTCGAAATGAAAAGCTTCAATTTCAACATGTCAACCAGCCTGAGCTCATAGCCACGCTAATAATGTTTGTAATAATCCAAACCGTTAGTAAATCGGTCAAGATTTCAGAGAGTAAAGAGTATTTAAGTGTGCAGATCACTCACCTTACAGGCACAATACAACGGCAGGACGCGGGGGATGGTCCTGTCCTAAGATGGCCGCCAGTGAACGACGCCGCCGACTCCGCCTTGCGCCATCTAGCCTTCTTATATATATCTATGCGCCAGACTGTATGCTGGGAGCATTTGACCAAATCGCGGAGGCAACCGTCTGGCCACGCGAGACTAACTCGGCACAGGGTGAGTTTGGTCTGGTGTCAGTTTTAACGGTTTTAACGGTAAAAGATTTGTTTGGTCTGGTGAAGGCTTTGATTGATTGAAGACTTTATTGTCAGTTTGCATAGGAAAAGGTACAGTTTCATGACGGTACAGTTCACTGGTACAAGGTCTACTAAAAAGAGATCCATGAAAAGATTATTTCCACAGGAAACCATTAAAGTAACTCATATAACATTGAATGACAGACGAATAGAACACAGTACTATGCAGTAGATATGTAAATAAAATAAAATGAAAGAACAAAAAAAGTACAAGTTTTGAAAACTTTAAAAAACGTATATTTGCCTCAATGCCTCTGAGGTGGAGTAAAATTATTGGAAATTGGAAATACTCAAGTAAAGTACAAATACCTTTGGGTTAGGGTTGTACTGTACTTAAAGGGGCACTCCACCACTTTTCATCATGTTCATATAATTGGTCCTCACTCAAAAATAGCTTCTGTGGGCTGGTCAGAAACCCATCGTCTTGTGACATCATCGATTGCCAATCCAGCTAATAGAAACTGCAGGCTTTCTATTCCTGAAAAGTTGCAATTTTAAAGTGGAAGCCATTGTTCTCGAGATAATAAAAATCTAAATATTTTTTTCAAAAATATTGATTACATTCTTTTTTGGAAAATGATGATGTCACAAGACGATGGATTCTGAACTTCCCACAGCTCTCCAAGGAGACTTGGACTGAGTAGAACATTTTTTTGATATTTTATCATGAACATTAGTGAGGACCTATTATATGAACACAGGTTGAAAAGTGGTGAACTACTCCTTTAAGTACTTAAGTACAGTACTTGAGTAAATGTACTAGTTACTTTTCCACCACTGTGTTTGGGATGAAGATAGCCAATTCAGAAGATTGACTTCCATTATTCTGAAATAGAGGTGTCACCTATTCCCTAACCTAAACCCTAACCTAACCTCAGTGGGGGTATTTCTGAATAGGGGTGTTTCTAAGTAGGGGTGTTTCTGAATAGAGGGCTGCCCCCCAAGTGAGGCTTTGCTTTTGAAGAGAGATCACCATTAGGGTTGCCAGGTCCCAGGGAAAACCTCCTCCTGTGGCGAATGATTTTGGGGAGTTTTGGGTTTTGGGTCAAAACCCCTGAAACGCACAGAAAACTGCACTTTGGCACAGATATACCAAACACACAATACAAACACAACATGGCTTACATACCAGGGGCATAGTTCTGCCGATTTAAAATGACTCCAATACGGAACTAAAACTTCCTATGTGTAGTGAAGCGCAGGAGCGGGAATCGAACACCACTCTCCCACTCGCCAGTCCGACGCACAAACCACTGTGCCAATAGAGCTGAGCTCGATTGGCAGGGCGTTTGTGGGTCGGTTTATTGGCTGGGGCTACATATGGTTGGCCGCTAGTTACGCTGTTTTCCCCCCCGGCCGATCGCAAAAAGAATTGCTCTCCATTGGATCCCATTCATTTTCCCCTTTCGTTTTCTAACCTTAATTAACATTTTCATGAATACTGTATGGTTCCTATCGCTAGTTAAAAATTGCCTTTCAATCACCATCATATTCGTTTTGTCGAAATGTGGTCCAATTTATTTTAAAATAAATGATTGCGGGGGGGCGTGGCGCCTTGGCGAACTAAACTGATACCAGCCGGCTGTGTTCTTCTTCTTGTGCTGTATTTCGGGAGGCTCCGACCACATTCTCCCATGTATCCCTGCGGTTGCACGTGACCGTTGGCAGCCAATAGCATCTCTGATGCCTTTACAATTCTATGATGGCGACACCCATTCCAAGGGGTAGAAAGGGCCATTTGCGCTGCATAGAAACCAATGGCTTCGCATCGTCCATATTTTTCTACAGTCTATGTTACATACACCTGCATCTACAACATCACAACAGCATGGTTGTAACACATTCTATTCTATACAGACCATAAATAATCACAAGGACATGAAATGCAATGCTTCAGTCATACACCAGATATGTATTGTGTTTATGATTCTTCACATTTTGCAAACCACTGCTAATGTAAAACTGCAGAAGTAGCCTAACTAATATAATGCTTTGGAAAATCGTATGAAATAATGTTAAGTAGGCTAGCCTATGAATTATTTGAACCTCATAAATGTACCCTTCAGCTTTATTGTTTATGCCATTATGACATCCACAGGTTTTAGCAATTGAGGAATGAGGCCTTAAATGTGATTTTAAATGTGAGTTCAAAGCGTATATGGTAGGTGGGCAATAGGGACATCTGGGCAGCTACTGTACAGTAGGCCTACATTATTATCAGACTAAAATGTATCCTTCAGCTTCTTGTTTTTGCCCCAAAATGACATACAAGTTTATATCAATTTGTAGAAATATTAGACCGTAATTATTTAATGTTTAAGCATGTTGTAATATTGTGTACTTTACTTTCCACTAATTAAAAAAATATACAGTATATCTTTTAATGGCCAATTGAACACAGACCATTCCTCCTTGCTCAGCTGTTACCTTCTAGCTCTGGTCCATCGCGTCACCTCCAGTGACGCTCTGACAGACCCGTCGGCAAATGAATAGACCGTGTTTTCTCAGCCCCTACCAGCGCTCAACTTGAGTCAAAATAAACTAAACTACTTCACTACTCAGTGTACTCACCAAACCAAAGGTAGTTTTGTGTTGTTGAAAGTCTATTCTCCGCGGTGGGAAACCTCTCATCTCCCCACCCACTCTGTAAAATACATTATTTTTGGCATGAAATAAAGTGCATCCAACTCGACCGCCGCTTATTTCCGGGTTGTGAACCATTGTATCTGCGGTGGCCGCTGGGTGGCTCGAGGTGGGTGCGTTTTATTTCATGACAAAAATAGTGTATTTTACAGAGTAGGTGGGGTGCTGAGAGGTTTACCACCGCGGAGAATAGACTTTCAACAACGCAAAACTACCTTTGGTTTGGTGAGTAGTGAAATAGTTTTGTTTATTTTGACTGAAGTTGAGCGCTCGGAGGGGCTGAGAAGCCTGAGATATCGCGGTCTAGCCATTTGCCGACGGGTCTGTCAGAGCGATGGACCAGAGCTAGTTACCTTCAAATCAGTCTAGATTTTACTTTATTTCTCACCATTTTCCAATGTCACCTGGTTCTGATATTCCCACTCTTCTGGTTACCCAGCGTTCCACAATTTATTTCTTCATATTTGCATTGCACCAATAGGTTTTAAAAACATAATCCACATGCTTATGTTGTGTTATTTGTTCATATATCATGTCTTTTAACCAGTCTGGGACTCTGGGGTCGCTTAAGTTGGCAGACAAGACACGCTAGCAGAGTAAGCAGAGTCAGACTACTACTGCATGTGAGAGACGGTGCTGCTCGCAGGACAGGTCCGTTGAAATGTGTGATTAGAACCTATAGTCTGTGGGTTTGTGGGGCGGAGACTGTTGTCATAGCAACAACTGAAATTCATTCATTCCTTCATTCACCAATGAGTCCAGTCTATAGTGGCCTTTCCATAAAGCCTCTTAATGCGCATTTACAGCTTATTCGCAAAATCGTTTTATGGAAACACTTCAAAATGCGAATAAACTTTCATTATTCGCAAAAAAATGTATCCGCTTGGAGGAGGTGGATTTTGAGGCTTTATTGAATAAACTAAATGCGCATATGTGAATGGAAACGGGTCAGACAATAAATGCAAATACATTATGACGTTCTGGGTCCATATCGTCCACCAATATAACACTTTCCCTTGCTGCTTAACGTCCGTTATCCCACAAAACAAACCGGTTGTTTGTTACACACGGAGTGACACGGACTGTGTGTAAATTCCTCCCGTTTTCACCTCCCGGAGTCAAGCCATCCGTGGCTAACCCTTCCTCATCACACGGTGTTGCGTGCCAAAAGTGGCCGATCTACAAGCTCACAGCAGCTCGCATCCGCGTCTCCGCGCCGCGCCGTGAGCTTGCAAATCGGCCACCTTCCAGAGGACGCTGAAACTTGCAGGATGAGCACTCTGTCAACCCATGCGACCGTCAGTAATTCGAATGACACCCGCAAATGGAAACGGGCTAAATTCGCTTTGTCTTAATACGCATTTCTGATAATTTGCTTCGCTAATTCGAATAAGTTTATGGAATCATGGCTTATGATGGTGAAGTGATCTTTATGGAAACATGGCTTATCATGGTGAAGTGATCTTTATGGAAACATGGCTCATGATGGTGAAGTGATCTTTATGGAAACATGGCTTATCATGGTGAAGTGATCTTTATGGAAACATGGCTTATGATGGTGAAGTGATCTTTATGGAAACATGGCTTATCATGGTGAAGTGATCTTTATGGAAACATGGCTTATGATGGTGAAGTGATCTTTATGGAAACATGGCTTATCATGGTGAAGTGATCTTTATGGAAACATGGCTTATGATGGTGAAGTGATCTTTATGGAAACATGGCTTATCATGGTGAAGTGATCTTTATGGAAACATGGCTCATGATGGTGAAGTGATCTTTACTAGTTTTGTTATCTCCGTTCAGAATGGAACTTCCACAGACCAACCCAGCCAGAGAAGAGACGGAGAGGAGGAGAGATGGAGGCTTCAACCTCAGGTGAGATTCTATCAGATTCTATCAGGTTCTATCAGATTCTATCAGATTCTATCAGATTCTATCAGCCCTGTGGGTTTGCTTTGCGTTACTACTGCAACATCAAGTGGATTCATCACACTTGAGCTTTGATGTGAGTGAACGACACCCAACATAATGTAGAGCTTTATTAATGACACCAAACATAATGTAGAGCTTTATTAATGACACCCAACATAATGTAGACTTTATTAATCCCACAGGGGAAATTCTGTTTCAGCTTCACCCAGCTGATGGCTGCTCATAATGAGCTCATCATGACCTTGGTCAGCGCTCTGAGTGTTAGTAAGAAGGGGATATCTTCAGAAATATTGTCATATCCTGGAATAAATTCCTTACCAAAATATTTCTTCACTAATGTGTCTCCATCTCACAAAGACTGAAATTCAGTTTAGATGCCTACTTTAGATGCCATGAAGGGAGCTGACAAGCTCTTCTTGATGTCAATCAA
The DNA here is from genome assembly GCF_963921795.1 of Nannobrachium achirus. Classification (NCBI taxonomy): domain Eukaryota; kingdom Metazoa; phylum Chordata; class Actinopteri; order Myctophiformes; family Myctophidae; genus Nannobrachium; species Nannobrachium achirus. The sequence continues at coordinate 62,009,912 of NC_137824.1, read as the reverse complement.
TCAAGTCACTTTAATTCAAGTGACAGATGCCGAAAAGAGGGGTTTTGTGATTATAGTATAAATATTTTCTTTTATATTTTAATTATATATATATTAGGGGCATGCCATGTGATCTACCTGCACAGCCTTTGTGATCTACTGGTAGATCACGATCTACCTTTTGGACACCCCTGCCCTAGGAGAATCAGTTACAGCTGATGAAAGTTCCTTGAGGTCAAGGCGGCTCCCACAAAACTTTGAAAAGTGATCACTAAACAATAATAGTATGGGGGCTGTTTCTACCCCAAGGAATGTTTTTTGTGCAAAACAAATGCTTGCAATGGATTCAGAATCATGAAAAAAACCCTAGTTTGACCCCTCACATGGTACTTAAAGCATATTTATTTTGGTGTGTTTTATCCTGTATAGTTAATTTAATGGGACCCCAACTTTCATCAGCTGTCAAGGATTCTCCTAGGGAGACTGCATTTCAGTCTTTGTGGGATGTGTTACTAGACACCTTTACAAACACATTGGAGGAGAAATGTTTTGGTAAGGAATTTATTCCAGTACTTTTTAAGATATCCCCTTCTTATAGGGGTTAAGTGACTTAAAGGGCCACTTCACCTCTGGGACAACCAGATCTTATATGTTATTGTTGTTTGGGACAAGATCAACACAATCCTGAGTTATTTTTTGTGTTCAATCTGTGTTTGTAGATATTTTAGTATTTCAGCATGCTACAACTGGTCATATGATGCATTTTGCATCATATGATGCAATAGACGATGCAATATCATGCTACAAAGCATCATATGACCAGTTGTAGCATGCTGAAATATCTAAAATATCTAAAAACACAGATTGAACACAACAAATAACTCAGGATTGTGTTGATCTTGTCCCAAACAACAATAAAATAAGATCTGGTTGTCCCAGAGGTGAAGTGGTCCTTCAACACTAAGGGACATTAACATGTGTACTGGGCTGACCAGTGGGTGACCAGGTATTACAGGTATTGACACTAAGGCTTGCCCACCTGCCCCCCGGCAGGTAAATAAAACCTTCGGGCAGGTGAAGTTTGCTTTCAGGTTGCCCGACCGGGCAAGTGCTCATTTGAGAGGGGACACAACCGTCTATAAACACAACACCAGATATCTGTTTAAACACCTGAACGTGGCCAGAGCACTCTGTCTTCTGGTCTGTGGATTGTAAAATAAGAGTACTGTTTACCTATAATGTGCTGTTTTTACTGTTGCTACACTTGAAAATGTTAAATAACAAGTGTGAAACCATAGTCACATTTAATCATATGTATAGCTATGTAGGTATTTGGATTTGTTAAGTATTGAGATACAGTATGAAATTTTTATCGCACAGCAAATAAGTGTTAAATTGAGTGTTAATTAAAATCTTATCTATCATTTTATAATGGACGATTTACTTTTCGGGCAAGTGAGCCTGACTTTCGGGCAAGTAGAACATGACCTGTACTTGCCCGACGGGCAAGTGTCTCTGAGACCTTAGAGTCAACTCCTGCGGTTACCTTCTGTTTGTCAGACAGCCTCTCAACCCACTAGGGATGGACGATAAGCGATATTATGGTTTATCGTGATAAAAAACACTCACTCACGATAATCGCATTGTGGAGATTTGATTTATCGTGATATCATCCTCCGTCATGCACTGGGATCAATTCAGCTTTTATTTGCCGAGCTGCATATCCGGTACCACTTAAACCCTCTATAATAATTATTGGTAAAAGGTACTTAGTTGATAGTTTATTTTTTCCACTCTCTATCAAAACGTTGTGAGCTTGTAGATCTGCTATTTTTTGGCAAACGTTCCGCCCCAGGATAATGGATTTTGATTATCGTGATAATATCGTAAATCACGATTTCTTCTGTCACAATAATCGTGATATGAGATTTTCATATTGTCCCATCTCTACAACCCACAAAGCTATGGCCATAATGTGAAGGCTATGTTTTTGTCCAAGCTCACACTGTTTTACAGTGCAATGCTCTGTGAGCTTGTAGATCGGCTAATTCCAGCGCAGAAAACTGTTGTACAACTAAGCATAAATCAGGCTTTCTTTGATGCCACAGTAGGGGTCGACCGATATGGGATTTTCATGTTCGATTTCGATATCAATAAGTCGTCATCAAAGAGGCCGATAACCGATATTATGAACCGATATGCATTTTAAGTAAAAAAAAAGAAAAAATGGTATCCCCCAATTTGAAATAGTGGTTAATTAATTTATATATTTTACGTATTCCGCAGCAGGAAATCTGTGAAAATCAGTAACCAAGATGCAAAAAAATAAATGTCTTTTTCCCGATATCGATATTTTACGATATTAATAAATGTTATGAATATCGACTTTGATTATCGCCCGTTTCGATAATCGGTCGATCCCTATGCCACAGATGGAAAAGGATGTTGATCTGTAATTCTGCTCTGCTTGTTCTGCACAGGGCAACCAACCCCCCCTAGTGGAAGCCAGAGTACAGAGCAACAGGAAAAAGAGCGCATAGTGCGGAGTCTCCTGGATAGACTAAACAAGGAGTTTGAGGTAAAACTGATTTATCTATTTACTGATTATTAAGTAAGAATATTGCATTGCTATTAATAATAATGATCTGTAACAATAAATAATGTAATCCCATTGTTTGCTTTTCTTTACATACCTTGTCTGCTAGGGAGAAACCTTGTATCTCTGTATTTTATCTTTTAGTTTTTTTCATAAATGAATGCTCTGATGAAGGGGTCTTCAACAGGGGGTCCGGGACCCCTAGGGGGTCCCCAAAGTTACTACAAGTTACTACAGGGTCCTCCAAATCTTTGAGTGATAGAAACATTTTTTTCCCCTTTTTTATATTAACCACTTGAACCCTAGCGTCCATATTCTGAGAACTTTAACCAAAAATAGTACTAATATTTTTGGCAAAGAGCATTCATTGGTGTAGAGGGGAAAAAGAGCAGACTAAGTACAGAGTGAATGGTCAAGTTTATTAAAGTATTGACGGTTCAAGTGGTTAAATATTTGAAAACACAAATTGACATGAATCCAAAATACACTGATGATTGTGCTGTCAAACAATGAAACTTTATGGAACAGGTTGTGGGGGTCCTTGCTTCATCTCTCTCTCAACTAAGGGGTCCCTGGCCGTTGCTGCAGCTTAGAACTCCTCCTTCAGCGAGTGGAGGGGGGAGAGGTAGACTGATAGTATATGTAGATGTTGGATCATCATAATAAACATCGGCTATTGTCAGCTATTTTAAGTGGTCGGCTATTTTCACAGTAACGAGTGTACTAAAGCAATTGTAGCCCCCACATTTAGTACCAGCCATGAACCAGCGACAACAGCCCTGCTAATCGGGCTCAGCCCTATTAGCACGACTGGTTGTGCGTTGGACTGGCGAGTGGGAGTCCCAGGTTCAATCCCTGCTTCCATGCATCACTACACAGTCATTAAACGTTCAGTAGCCCAACTGTTATGCACACGAGCAGCCACAGGTGCGTTCAAGAGTATCGAAACGAGGTATCGTTCGTTTTTACATGAACCGATACTCTGTAGCATAGACGTCATGCGTTCCATACCACTAAAAGTATGGTATGGTACGGTACTCAACCCTAATTGTGAGTTTTGGTATTCAGTGTTTTTGTTCTTGTCTTCCAGTCTTCCAGTGAAAGTGAGGATGGAGAGGTCAGGCCTGCAGCTGGACCTGCCCTGCAGGAGCAGAGGCAGCCACCAGAGGGCGCTTGTGCTGTGGCGGTGGCCAGCGGTCCTCCCAGGCCCTCCACCTCCAAGGCCAGTGGATCCCAGGACGGTCCTGTTGATAAAGAAACAGGAACTTCCTCCTGCCCTCAGCGACCACAGGAGGGCGCTGTGGTCCCTCTCACTCAGCCCCAGCTGGAAGACGACATCAGACGCGTCAGAGCGTTGATGGAGCAGACCAATCAGGTAAGAGCTGCCCTATTTTCATGTTTATGACAATCTGGCTTTTACCTTCTGTGTTGTGTCTTTATAGACAGAGTGTGAAACTGGTTTTGAGATTAATATTATTTTCACATATTTGTCTCCACCAGCCGAATGTTTTCGCCCCTGTCCGTCCGTGCGTTCGTCTGTGTGTCCTCCAGTTTGTTACCAGCTAATCTCCGGCGCCGTTGGCCCGGTCGCTGCCAAACTGAGCACACACACACTCCCATTTTTCACATGGGCCTGTTCTAGCACCACCAGGAGGCCAATTTGTGCAACACTACCTTTTGGCCAGTACTCCTACAGATTTTGTCCAAAAATCATGCAAATCAGTAGACAGTATCTCTACAGGCATGTGGTCGACATGGATCTGTCTGATTGTCCATATTGCATCCTGATTGGCTGAGATTGGCTTTCGAAGTTTGTAAGATTGGTCAGTTTTGAACAAAATGCCTCAAATCACGAACACAGCATGCAATTTTTTCACGGCTAAATCGCTGAACATAGGGCTTCTAAAATGCTTGGTAGCCAATAGCTAACTTCAAGCTAACTTCATCCTGTTCCTGTTCATGACACAAAGGAAAGTGTTCAGGCGCGTCATGGCTGCGCACGGCTTGTGCATATACAGCGTATGTCTATGGTGGATTCTATGGCCATTGGGCGCCCTCATGTGGTGATTCGGGGCACTGGATGAGTTAAAATCAGCCTCATGGTGGCGCTATAACAGGCCGCCTGGCCTGGTGGAGATCTGTGCTCGGAAGAGCACTGCTTCTAGTTTATCTCTCCATTCTCTCTCTCTCTCTTGCAGGACCTCCAGACTGTCACCAAGGCTCTGCTGAAGACCAGTGGAGATTTTCCTCTTGCCCGGTCCCTCCTCTTGACCCCCTCCACCGTCCCGGGACCCCTGTGGAGTCGCCCGGACGACCATCTCCTGCGGTCCGGCGACCCGGCGGTCCGCCAGCGACTCAGAGAGAAATATGGAGAGGAGGGCGTGGCTAAAAGACTGCTGTTCCTGGAGGTAGAATAGAATGATGGAGAGACCAACGGAGGAGGTGAAGAAGAACAGCCTGCCAATATACCTTCTTTTGGCCTAGAATTATTGAATGCTTTAACCAGTGAAAAATAGCAGATATACAAGCTCACAGCCGCGCTGCGAGCTTGTAGATCTGCTATTTTTGAAAAAGTTGTGAAAATGTTTGAAAATCTTTGAATATAATATATTCAAACATTTTCAAACATTTTCACAACTTTTTCAAAAATGTATTATGTATTTTCAAGCGAACGTTTGTAACTCAAATTTTGCTTCTGGGGGGTCCCTGGAACTAAATATTCCAAAAACAAGAACAAAAATTCTCTTTGGGAACAGAACAATGGTGTGCAGACTCTTATTTTGTTATTGATAGAAAAGACGTTATTCTTTGGGGCAACTGCTCCTTTAACTTTAGCTTTATGTTAAATGCACTTTGTTTTTCACTCCTTCAAAGCACAACTTTGTTTTTTTACAACAAGGGTTCATATTTTAGATTGTAATTAAATAATATAAAAGATGAGTGTTAAAATTATTTAATTTACTTCTTTCTATTGTTTTAGAGATTCTTATTTCAGTGGTTGGGGTACAAGTGGCTAAATATGTCATTTTACGCAGAATAAGCCCATTCCCAAGATACAACGCAACCTTTCATGGTTGGTTGTGACTTATGGGGGCTAGAAGTGTTACTGTAAATAGCAATAAAGAAACTGCTGGCTTATTGTGTCTAAAAATACATATTTAGCCACTTGTACGCATGACCCATGCATGCGTACGCATGCCCCACATTTTAGCACGGTAAACGCGATACAACAATAGAACGACACAAATGAAAACATTTTAACACTCACCTCTCTAATTACAATCTAAAATATGAACCCTTGTTGTAAAAAAACAAAGTTGTCCTTTAACAGGTAATGTTAAATGCACCTTATTTTACTTTCCCACAGGCAAACAGGTTTGCTTTCATTGCAGCTGAAAAAGCCTTGGAACGCAGTGAGAAAAATACATGTAAATGTTTATGAACATGTGGATGTTGAAATATTTCAGAAATAAAAAAATATATATCTTTTGTGTATAAAAATATTGAATAGTTTTCATTTGATAGATTATAGATGTGTTCATTGTTATATGTGGTCCGTGGACGACTCCAGGACAAATATGGAGAGGAGGCCAAAAGAATGATGGAGGCGAACAGAGGCTACAACGTGTTTATTATGGCCTACCAATCTATCCTCAATGTGCTTTAATGCCTTGTTTCATTTGACAGCTAATTTTAGATCATACATGGGCAATAGGCGGCCCGGGGGCCACATGCGGCCCCCACCTTCACTTAATGCGGCCCACAGGTTATTATCAGAATACTGATATATTATTGATTTCAGCTGTTACAATTCCAAACATGCAAACATGAGCCATTTTAATTCCTTCAGTCTATATTAGTAGCTTAATGACTAGTATAGTAGTACTAAAATGTTAGTCTTTTTTCATATCCAACGTATTTGTATTTAAGTTCATGAAGTTAACATGATTTTAACTAAATGCATTTGAAATTAAATACATTTTGGACTTTTCATGATTCCAATTCAAAAATAACAAAAGATATTCAGGAATCCAATTCAAAAGAAGCAACAATAGCAGATCTACAAGCTCAAAACGCGTCGCAGTGCGATGCGTTTTGAGCTTGTAGATCTGCTATTTTTTCTTCTTTTGTATGAGATACTAGAATGACAAAGTAGGACGTAGCAATATGCAATGTGGCCCTCTGGAGTGAAGGTGGAAATATAGTGGTCCTCTGGAGTGAAGGTGGAAATATAGTGGCCCTCTGGAGTGAAGGTGGAAATATAGTGGCCCTCTGGAGTGAAGGTGGAAATATAGTGGCCCTCTGGAGTGAAGGTGGAAATATAGTGGTCCTCTGGAGTGAAGGTGGAAATATAGTGGCCCTCGCCATCATCAAAGTTCCACACGCCTGTGTTAGATGTACTGTATTGTTATTGGGGCTGGGATGATTTTACTTCAAATCAGTTTCACGATTATTTCAAACCTTTGCCTTGATTATTAAAGAATCTGTGAGAAATAAGTGGTATTTAATAAGCTGTATAAGAAAACAAATATATATTTGCTTCTCGTGCTTCTCGTTATGTGCTAAATATACTGTAGGTTTGGATATATTCAGTTAATTTCCCAGCCCTAACTGTTCAAACAATGATTGTTAATCTTTTGGTTTGTCATGCTTGTAATTCACTTTGGTCCTTGGACAACTCCAGTTGCTCAATAATTGAGATCCCATGATGAAATGTTCATGAAAGGTAAATATCCTTCTAGCCAGGAAATCACCATTCCACTGTAAACCAGACGTTTGGTTGAAAGGTGCGATGTTTTACCCAAACCTTGAGAAAGTCAAACATGCCTTCCAATTGGTCCTGTAGTAACTTACCTTAATTACCTGAGACAACTTCCTGTTGCCTTATAAGGCCTGATAAGCTCCTGCCCAGCCAGTGTTGATTTTGTTGACTAAAACTATGACGAAAAATGTTTGTCGAAGTTTTTTTCACTGACGAAAACTAAATAAAAACTAAACAATGATGACTAAAACTAAGACTAAATATATTGACAATTTTGTCAACACAATAAAAACTAGACTAAAACGTTAGGGAGTGACTGGTGGAGAAGAGAGTCATTTTATGTTTGGTTGCTCTCATGTGTTGCGTGCTGAAAATAGCCGATCTACAAGCTCTGAGCTTGTATCTGCTATTTTCAGCACGCAACCAAGTGTAAATCAGTCATTACGATGCCATCAAGGCCTGCCAAAATACATTTCAGTTGACTAAATCAACTGTAGATTTAGTCGCCTAAACCTTATGATATTTAGTCGACTAAAATTGGACTAAAACTAAAACCTTTCAGGTGACTAAATTATGATTAAAACTAAAAGACATTTTATTCAAAAAACTGTTTTATCTTACTTCTCAGTTTTTATTTTCCTTATTTTGCATACGCCTGTATGGCAGGGGTCTTCAACAGGGGGTCCGGGACCCCTAGATGGTCCTCAGAGTTACTGCAGGGGGTCCTCCAAATCTTTGAGTGATAGAAACTTTTTTTCTCCTTTTTTTATATTAACCACTTGAACCCCAATACGTCCACATTCTGAGAACAAAGAGGTATTGAGGGGAAAAAGAGCAGACCAAGTACAGAGTGAAAGGTCAAGTTTATTAAGTATTGACGGTTCAAGTGGTTAAATATCTGAAAACACAAATTGACATGAATCCAAAATACACTGATGATTGTGCTGTCAAACAATGAAACTATATGGAATCTATGAACAGGTTGTGGGGGTCCCTGCTTCATCTCTCTCTCAGCTAAGGGGTCCTTGGCCTGAAAACGTTGAAGACCCCTGCTGTATGGTGAAGTAAGAAGAAGACATAATGGTGCAGTCGGTAGCGCTTGAGCCCTCACGGCTAGAATGTCCTCGGAGGTGAAAAAAATGGGTTACAAAAAATATGGTAGCCAGATAAGTCGCCCTCTTTCAAAGTCGCCCCAAACTCGTTTCCCAACGGGTCTGTGGCCTTAAGCTAGATGCAGATTAGACTAAAATCAAATATTTGCTTCTGGGGGTCCCTCGTCCCTGGAACAAAATCTGTTTGAGAAACACTGATGGCAACATAAGTTTTTTTCAGATGTGCCTATCAGTGGTTATGGACCTCCAAAATGTGTTTTTGGCCATCTCAAAATATTTTGTTCCACGGATGGACCCCTATTGCAAACCTTTTTGTTCCAGGGACCCCCAGAAGCACATATTTGATTTTAGTCTAATCTGCATCTAGCTTAAGGCCACAGACCCGTTGGGAAACGAGTCTGGGGCGACTTTGAAAGAGGGCGAGTTTTCTGGTATTCCAAAAAAAATCATCCATGGGATAACATTTTAGATTTAAAAATAAATAAGCCAATGTTCCAAGTGGGAGGGCAAAGAAGGGTTGGGGATTGTCTTGTTTTGTATGTCATGCTGGCATCAATTTAAATCAGTGTTTCTCAACCACTGTGCCTGGGGACCTTTGGTGTGCCCCTGAGAAGGGTCAAGTGTGCCCCTTGAAACTGCTTGAAAGCCAGTATTGTATTTATCATTTTAAAAATGATTTAAACTAGTTAAAACAGCAGATCTACAAGCACACAGATCTGCTGTTTTCACTGTTGTGCGACAGCCTTGTATGATGAAGCAGGGCTTTACTTTATGAAGAAACGTACACATTTGAAACTTGGAGATACAAGGATTCTTCCCGACACTAGTGGCGTTTCCATAAAGCCACTTTTTGCGCATTAACGGCTTAATCGCAAAATGTTTTTATGGAAACACTTCAAAATGCGAATAAACTTTCATTATCCGCAAAAAAAGTTATCCGCTTGGAGGAGGAGGATTTTGAGCCTTTATCGAATAAACTAAATGCGCTTAAGTGAATGGAAACGGGTCAGACAATACATGCGAATAGATGATGACGTTCTAGGTCCATTTCCTCATCCCCTGCCGCTTTGTCCATGGTATAGCGTTAGCCCACAAAACAAACCTGTTGTTTGTTACACACGGAGTGACACGGACCATGTGTAAATTCCTCCCGTTTTCACCTCAAGCCATCGGTGGCGAGCGAACCCTTCCTCATCCCACGGTGTTGCGTGCCTGACGTGCCCAATCTACAAGCTCACAGGCACAGCAGCAGCTCGCATCCACGTCTCCGCGCCGCGTTGAGAGCTTGCAGATCGGCCACCTGACCTTCCAGAGGACGCTAAAACTTGCACTGTGCAACTGCAGCGACGCGACCGCGGTTTTCCCGGTGAACCGGTAGCTTTATGTATTGAGAGGAACTCTTGCCAATTTCGTAAGAGACTCGTCGCCAATTGTATTTAAAAGTTATGTGGGGCCATGATGATGATAACACCTTCTTCCCACTACTAGACAGCGACCGAGTCACAGCAGTCAGACGGTGCAGGTTCGGTCTGATAAAAATCAGCCCGATCAACTCTTGCGACGTCGCTAATTCGAATGACACCCGCAAATGGAAACATGCTAAATTCGCTTTGTCTTAATGCGTATTTCTGATAATACGCTTCCCTTAGGGAAAGCCTGGTGAGGCGAGGTTACGCTTCCCTAATTCGAATAAGTTTATGGAAACGCCACTACGATATTTACTCCTACGTGTTGGTGTGACCATGAATTCTTGGGACATGAAAAGTGTGACCATGCAGAAGGTTGAGAAACACTGATTTAAATCATACATTTTCCCATGTTTTAGATACGTTGGGGGCAAAGCCCTGTTCCATCTGTCTGTCTGTCTGTCTGTACTGTACTGTACTACTCTCTGCCTAAGAAGAAACCCTTCTAAAATAATAATAATGAAAAAAAAAACATTGAATGGTGTTGCATGTTGTTATATTGTTGAAATACTGTGTAAAAATAAAATATGTTTTTATATAAAACATTGAAGATGTTATGAGATGTGTTCATTTTAAATCAAGGAAGGAACAGTTACAATTATTAACAAGGACAAGTGTGCTAATAGTTGACTAAAACATGCAAACTTTGTCCTGATTATTACTGATATTTTTCCACATTCTCTAGGAAATGAGAAGCAGGGAAGAGAAGAGAGATGGATGAAGAAAGTGGGGGAACCTTGGAAGATTGAAAGTCATAATAAATATAAACTGGGTTAGAACAAGGTGGACTCGCCTTCAGCGAACCCACAATAAAAAGGCAGCCATTTAAATTAAATGTTTATTTATGCATTTATTTTTATATTGACGCTTTGGCTGTGTAAGTGTATGTTTTCTCACGCTAATAAAGCTCCTAATGGAACTGAATTTAATTGTGTATTTTATTCCTATCAAAGTGTTTGATTATGAGCGATATGACATGATAGAAAGAAACAGACCTTTACACCTTCCCTCCGCTAGATGGTGCTGTAAGAACAGTCAAACGGTCCTTGTTTGAGCGTTGCCATGTCCGCTCATTATAAGCCACTCACCTTTCTTTAAGCTTGTAAACCTTATTATTTTTTACTGTAGTTTAGTAGTTTATTTGTGCATTTATATTCTTTATAAATGTTGTTTAAACCAGAGGTTCTTCTCATACATTTTCATGTCAAGGAAACCGCCAGATCCACAGACCCCCATCTGACAATAGACTTTTAGTCAGGGACCCCTCATTTTCAGGGACCCCTTTTCTTTTTGTCCAATATTTCTGGAAAATCCTGTGTGTGTGTGTGTGTGTGTGTGTGTGTGTGTGTGTGTGTGTGTGTGCGCGCGCGCGCGCGTGCGTGCGTGCGTGCGTGCGTGTGTGTGTGTCTGTGTGCGCTTGTTTCCGTCCCAACCTGGCACCCCTCAGTGCATCCGGAGGAAGCCTCATCCTGCAGCAGAAAGAACAGCTTATCATTTAATATCAGTTTAATGTTTAATAAACTCATTAATATCAACATCCTCATCATTAATAACAAGGTAAGATCAATGTGAACACATTCAGTCATCATAGAGATTAATTAATGCACGCTTTAATCACATTTAAACTGCTTCAGTTCAGCATGACAGAACAGGCTAGCTGGAGATGCTAACGGTAGCATTATTACAACATTAACAATGAGATTATAACATGTTTTATTTCTCCAACATAAAAACATTTTAAATCTCTGATGTGTTGCTGCAGTTTAGCTCTTTTATTGGTCAGAACTTTATTGTTTTACCAAAAATGGTCATATAGATACTGGTCACCCTAGTAGCCTATAACTGTGCTTCTACTAATATTTGTGCATTCATGGCAAAATAAATGTTTGTTTTTTTATTTTGCCATGGATTCACAAATATTAGCAGAATCACATTTATACTGTATTCATAAATGTACAGATCCATCTAAACAAGATCACCATAAATATACCCTGAATATTGAACAGTACGTTTTCTGGAAACTTTCATTCTAGATACATTGCTTATGCAGTGAATTATTGCAATCATCTTTTTGTTAACATTTTGAATTTTTATGGCACACAGCTCATCATGAATATCAAATGTCCATATTTCAAACTATTACAATATTACACAAGACCACTCACAGTCAATACAAGGATTTATAATAGAGCAGGAGTCTTCAACAGGGGGTCTGGGTCCCCTAGGGGGTCCTCAGAGTTACTACAGGGGGTCCTCCAAATCTTCCAATCCTTTTTATATTAACAACTTGAAACCTGGTGCCATATTCTGAGAACTGTAGCCAAAAATAGCAGCGCGAGGCGTTGTGAGCTTGTAGATCGGCTATTTTCAAATAGCCACAGTATAGAATAGGGCTAAAGTGCATTAATGTATGTTTTATAATATTATAATTTATATCTGTAAAGTAACTAGGAAGTAAAGTTTCAAATAATTGTAGAGGAGTAAAAGTACAATATTTGGATCAGAGATGAAGTGGAAATCTACTTAAGCCCATTTTCCACTGGCCCAACTCCACACCACTCCACACCCCGCCCACTTGTGCCAGGTTTTCCACTACAAGGACCTGGGTAGAGTGGTGTGAAAGTGGTACTAAACGTGGTACTAAAAAGTATCCAATCTAGAGTAGGTCTGAGCTAGGCCAAACAGGGCCAAACACTTCATAATGACTGATCACTCACTGGCTTTTCATTTAGACCACCAGGATATAGTTGTAGTCATGATAATAGATTCTATTGTGTTATAACCACTATTATAATCTATTATAGTGTATTATAATTATCATAGTAACTCATTAATACTTTATAGTGTATTTTAATCACAGTTATAATCCTTTATAGTGTATTATAATTTAGGATAGTTGTAATACACTATAAAGTATTAATGAGTTACTATGATAATTATAATACACTATAATAGATTATGATTATGATAATATATTGTATTATAATCACAGTTAAAAGGGTTAATTTGTTTCTTACCGATTGTAACATTATGATGTGTTGCTGCAGTTTAGCTCTAAAATAAACACTCTAAACCAGGATTAACCAAATGGTTATTATCTCAACGTTTTCCTCGCAACATAATCACTAAGATATCATCACTGTCGGGCAGAAACCTCGGATCTCCAAGTTTCAAATGTGTACGTCTTTTGGTAAAGCAAAGCCCTGCTTCATCATACAAGACCGTCACACAAAACTAGTGAAAACAGCCGATCTACAAGCACTGTGTGCTTGTAGATCGGAAAACAGCCGATCTACAAGCACAGATCGGAAAACAGCCGATCTACAAGCACACAACGCCTCGGGATGCGAGGTGTTGTGTGCTTGTAGATCTGCTGCCTCAAAATTGTACTTAAGTTCAGACTTAAGTAAATCTACTTAGTTATTTTACACCATTGGTTATAATTATACTGAACCTGTGTGTGTGTGTGTGTGTGTGTGTGTGTGTGTGTGTGTGTGTGTGTGTGTGTGTGTGTGTGTGTGTGTGTGTGTGTGTGTGTGTGTGTGTGTGTGTGTGTGTGTGTGTGTGTGTGTTTCAGGTGTGTTGACCTGAGGATGTCGGGTCAGAAGCGACCATGTGACCCCAGTGGCCCCTCCTCCTCGTCCTCCTTGGGGGCGGGGCCTCCAGAGAAGCAGCGGCGGGGGGGCCCAGAGGGGGTGGGGGGGGAGGAGGCGGGGCCCGGGGCCAGCGGGGGCGGAGCCACGGCCGTGGAGACCGTCATCAAACTGGGGGGCGTGTCCAACTCGGTGAGTTTCACTGATCATCTTCATCCTAACACACTTCACGTCGCCGCCCCCCTGCGCCCCGCCTCCATCCCCATCGGGGGACCGCCATGTTTCATGCGTTTGAAAAAAGGGGCTCACGTTTAGTGTTTACTTTCCTGCTGGCGCAGCTGCTATACGTCATGCAGACACCAGCTGCTATACGTCATGCAGACACCTCAGTATGAGTGGGTGGAGTTAGCAGCTGCTATACGTCATGCAGACACCTCAGTATGAGTGGGTGGAGTTAGCAGCTGCTATACGTCATGCAGACACCTCAGTATGAGTGGGTGGAGTTAGCAGCTGCTATACGTCATGCAGACACCTCAGTATGAGTGGGTGGAGTTAGCAGCTGCTATACGTCATGCAGACACCTCAGTATGAGTGGGTGGAGTTAGCACGCCCAGACGGTGATAGACAGACGGCCCCATCCAATCTGAACACACACAGAACACCAGAGCTGTTGAGAGGAGAGTTACAACATCATAGACAGAACCACTTACAACACTCTCATAGACGCACGCACGCACGCACGCACGCACGCACGCACGCACGCACGCACGCACGCACGCACGCACACACACACACACACACACACACTGAAGATGTTGCCAGCACACAGGGAATCTCCTTTTCACATGATTTATTGACCTCTTGGACAGACTAGGAACGTATGGTCTTCCTCAGTGTTGTCATAAATACACAGAAACATCTTGTCACTGAGTGGTAGAGCTAACATTACTATTCATTAAAAACACCATTCAAACCTGTCACATTTCAACTGTAAATTATTTTTAATGTGAAATATTGTATGCAGTCAAACTTAATTCAAACACAGCAGAAGTCTCTTACTTTATATTATAATCAAAACAATCTATTTGAAATGTGTTTAAAGGTTAAGCTACAGGCTACAACAGAAATGTGACAGGTGAGGGAGTTTTACCCCCAAGTGAGGGACAAGAAAACCTACATAGTTTTGGGTGGAGTCTTGTAAACAGTCTCCCATCACTACCAAATGAATCACCCGTTTCAGCTTAACCAGTTATCATTTTAAATCAATTAAAGTGCAGTTGTGTTCATGATTAAACCTGTGTGCTTTCTAATACCGACTACCAAGCAGTGAGCCAGTCTGGTTACTGTGTGTAATATGTGCGTGCGTGCGTGCGTGCGCGCGCGCTGTTGACTGTTGTTGTATGACAGTACAGTGAGGCAAACACAGCTGATCTACAAGCCCTGGTTCATCATGTATAGACTGATGATGTGTTGACTGATCTACAAGCCCTGGTTCATCATGTATAGACTGATGATGTGTTGACTGATCTACAAGCCCTGCTTCATCATGTATAGACTGATGATGTGTTGACTGATCTACAAGCCCTGCTTCATCACATATAGACTGATGATGTGTTGACTGATCTACAAGCCCTGCTTCATCATGTATAGACTGATGATGTGTTGACTGATCTACAAGCCCTGCTTCATCATGTATAGACTGATGATGTGTTGACTGATCTACAAGCCCTGCTTCATCATGTATAGACTGATGATGTGTTGACTGATCTACAAGCCCTGGTTCATCATGTATAGACTGATGATGTGTTGACTGATCTACAAGCCCTGCTTCATCATGTATAGACTGATGATGTGTTGACTGATCTACAAGCCCTGCTTCATCACATATAGACTGATGATGTGTTGACTGATCTACAAGCCCTGCTTCATCACATATAGACTGATGATGTGTTGACTGATCTACAAGCCCTGGTTCATCATGTATAGACTGATGATGTGTTGACTGATCTACAAGCCCTGCTTCATCATGTATAGACTGATGATGTGTTGACTGATCTACAAGCCCTGCTTCATCATGTATAGACTGATGATGTGTAGACTGATCTACAAGCCCTGCTTCATCACATATAGACTGATGATGTGTTGACTGATCTACAAGCCCTGCTTCATCATGTATAGACTGATGATGTGTTGACTGATCTACAAGCCCTGCTTCATCATGTATAGACTGATGATGTGTTAACTGATCTACAAGCCCTGCTTCATCATGTATAGACTGATGATGTGTTGACTGATCTACAAGCCCTGCTTCATCATGTATAGACTGATGATGTGTTGACTGATCTACAAGCCCTGCTTCATCACATATAGACTGATGATGTGTTGACTGATCTACAAGCCCTGCTTCATCATGTATAGACTGATGATGTGTTGACTGATCTACAAGCCCTGCTTCATCACATATAGACTGATGATGTGTTGACTGATCTACAAGCCCTGGTTAATCACATATAGACTGATGATGTGTTGACTGATCTACAAGCCCTGCTTCATCACATATAGACTGATGATGTGTTGACGGATGTTGTGTTGATCTGTGCAGGAAGAACAGGATGTCAAAGCTCTGCAGGCCAAGAACAGGAAGCTGGGAGAAGCTCTGGACCAGAGACAGGTACACACACACACACACACACGCACACACACACACACACACACACACACACACACACACACACACACACACACACACACACACACACACACACACACACACACACACACACACACGCACTTTGTCTTTAAGCTGAACCTCACGCCAGGCTGCTTTAGTTTATTGTGAGCTTATTGCTGTGATGAGGTTTAACTTTTCGGTCGGTGCTGGACTGTTATTGTATGTTTTAACGTGTTTTTCTTTCATCAGGTTTAATTCATTTGTTTTAACCTGGTTTTCATGTTTCTGCTCGTCAGGTCATCGAGGACGAGCTGAGAGAGAGAATAGAGAGACTGGAAACACGGCAGGCCACTGATGATGGCAGCCTGCTGATCCTTAATAGATACTGGAACCAGGTACACACACACACACACACACACACACACACACACACACACACACACACACACACACACACACAGCCTGCTGATCCTTAATAGATACTGGAACCAGGTACACACACACACACACACACACACACACACACACACACACACACTAGGGCTGTCTTCTAAAATTAGACGAATCGACGCATCGTTTTAAGCCCCCGGAATCGACGCCAATTGTTTGAGTCGAGCCGTCGAAAATATATATTTTCTGTGGTACGTTATGAGAGCGCTGGACTGGACTGTCATGTACTTCTTATTTAGTCCATACTTCCTACTACTTGTACTAGACTTAAAAATAAAACCAGTTCACGTGACTTGAAAGTTGCCTTGGTCATATTACAGGAGGCTCTTATTTTGAAGCTAACCGCTTTGAGAGGAAATGCGTCGAAGTGTTGTTATTCTCATAGACTGTAAAAAAAATATGGACGAAGCGAGTGTGTCAAACAATGTCAAACAATGATGGCGGGTGTCGCCATCATTGTTTGACTGGTACCCCAGGAATCATAAGGAATGCTATTGGCTGCCAACGGTCACATGGAACCGCAGGGATACATGGGAGAATGTGGTGTTGAGCCTCCCGAAATACAGCACACGAAGAAGAACACAGCTGGCTGCTATCAGTTTAGTTGGCCACGCCCCCCGCAAATTTATCATCAATTTTAACATAAATGGGACCTTATTTGCACAAAACGCATATCATGGTAATTGAAAGGCAGTTTTTTACTAGCGACATGAACCATAAAAAGTATTTATGCCGACGTTTATTAAGGTTAGAAAATCAAAGGGGAAAACGAATGGGGTCCAATGTAGACAAATTCTTTTTGGTACCTCGCGGGGGGAAAAATGCGCAACTAGCGGCCAAACATAGGAAGTTTTAGTTCCGTATTGGATTCGTTTTAAATCGGCGGAACTATGCCCCTGGTTATTCTACTTGTTGCAGCTAGAGCAGCCAAGAAGCAGCAGCAGATACACTTCACTGAGTTCACTCACTGCTGCTGAGTGTAGCCCTGTGGTGGTCTCAGGCTGAGGACTGTGGTGGAGTAGAGGACTTTTAGATTAAGACAATTTCCTTGCATTGCGATGCAGCCGTTCTGCATCGACGCAGTGATGTTACATAATTGTTACTTTTAGCCAACGTTTGTTGTTGTTTTTCCTCCTGAAGGAACGGGGCTGAATCGTTAGCCTTGGAGAGGCATGAAATCATTACAATCAGGCAGTTTTCAAAGCAGAGAATCCACCAATCATATGTGGTTTCTAACAGCTGTTGTACCGGGGCACTTTACTTTCTATCAATGCGTCACGTCTCCACTCCAGTCACTGCTGCAACACTTTTCTTTTCTTTTTAAACTTTTTTTTAAACTTTTTTTTTTCATTAACGATTCGTCGACGCATCGGAATAACGCCGCGACTCGAGTCGACTTGATAAATCCTGAGTTGAAGAGCTCTAACACACACGCACACACGCACGCACGCGCGCGCACACGCACACGCGCACACACACACACACACACACACACACTCTCTTAGTTTCAGTGGCTCAGGAGGTTGAGCTGCTTGGGAATCACAAGGTTCCTGTTTTGATCCCAAGGAAATCTATATCAGAATATCAGTTTCCATTGTAGGGAGGATTGAAAATAATTTCTATACGTTAACCACTTAAACCCCAGCATCCCCGTTCAACCAACAATAGCTGATATACAAGCTCACAACAACGCATCACAACATGAGCTTGTAGATCTGCTATTTTTTGCTAAGAGATTTGGTATAGATTGAATAAAGAAGGCACCAAGGACCGTGCAGAGTAACCTGGCCTCACCAGTCTTTACCAAATGAACTTTACAAAGCTAAACTACACCCCATCAAGGGAAGGTAGGACCTAAAATGATGCCATCGAGCGCAGGGGAATTATTTTGTGTTAAAAATTCTCTTTGTCTCCTGCTTCCAGTTCGACGACAACGTGAAGCTGATTGGCAGGCGGTACGACCAATCAGGGAGCGAGGCAGAGAAGTCTCCTCCCCTGGAGGGGCGGAGCCTGAAGCCAGACACGCCCGAACCGGACGGAGACTCCAACCAGGAGAGAGCCAAAGATAGAGGTAATTAATACTAATTAATATTAATTATTATTACTAGTTAATTACTCCAGGAGAGAGCTACAGATAGAGGTGGTTAATTAATTAATCAATTAATAATAACTAGGACCTTGCCCGGGGGTTACGTGAGGCATATAGAAGACATGCACATGCATAAAGTGATCGAGTGTCAAAGTGAGTTTAACATCGTCTTTTCTGTTTGGATGTCCAGTATGGCCTGTCACCAGCCTGACACTCAGCATGAGTTGACATTTCGTTTCACTCCATTATTCAGTCTGAACTTGCTTCCACCCTAAGATGTTTCTTGGATGGGCGTTGCCAAAGAGGCAGTCTTCTGCGATTGGTTCACAAAATCACAACAGTAGCAAAGCAGATGACGCAGTGTTGTTATGTGGCTGGCTAGTGGCTAGCCTGTTGCTTGCTACTTGCTAACCAAAGAAACAGGCAGAATAGGAGCACTACGAACTAGTAATCAAACACAACATAACATGTCTGCTACTGATGTTTCATAGATCGATAGGATCGCATGTTACCGCGACGGGCGACACAATGTTTATGTTTGGGAATGTGCGGTCCGGTCCGGCGGCGGCGACTGGGTTACTTGGAATCACACATGAGTTCTGGGAAAACCCCGCCCACGCTGCTCACAAGCCCCGACGTCATCGAGTTGAAGCCACGCTGATTCGCCGGACGGATTTCCAAACGAGGAAAACCTCTTCAATGAGAGCAACACCAGACCCATGAATGAAGGAAAACCTCTTCAATGAGAGCAACACCAGACCCATGAATGAAGGAAAACCTCTTCAATGAGAGCAACACCAGACCCATGAATGAAGGAAAACCTCTTCAATGAGAGCAACACCAGACCCATGAATGAAGGAAAACCTCTTCAATGAGAGCAACACCAGACCCATGAATGAAGGAAAACCTCTTCAATGAGAGCAACACCAGACCCATGAATGAAGGAAAACCTCTTCAATGAGAGCAACACCAGACCCATGAATGAAGGAAAACCTCTTCAATGAGAGCAACACCAGACCCATGAATGAAGGAAAACCTCTTCAATGAGAGCAACACCAGACCCATGAATGAAGGAAAACCTCTTCAATGAGAGCAACACCAGACCCATGAATGAAGGAAAACCTCTTCAATGAGAGCAACACCAGACCCATGAATGAAGGAAAACCTCTTCAATGAGAGCAACACCAGACCCATGAATGAAGGAAAACCTCTTCAATGAGAGCAACACCAGACCCATGAATGAAGGAAAACCTCTTCAATGAGAGCAACACCAGACCCATGAATGAAGGAAAACCTCTTCAATGAGAGCAACACCAGACCCATGAATGAAGGAAAACCTCTTCAATGAGAGCAACACCAGACCCATGAATGAAGGAAAACCTCTTCAATGAGAGCAACACCAGACCCATGAATGAAGGAAAACCTCTTCAATGAGAGCAACACCAGACCCATGAATGAAGGAAAACCTCTTCAATGAGAGCAACACCAGACCCATGAATGAAGGAAAACCTCTTCAATGAGAGCAACACCAGACCCATGAATGAAGGAAAACCTCTTCAATGAGAGCAACACCAGACCCATGAATGAAGGAAAACCTCTTCAATGAGAGCAACACCAGACCCATGAATGAAGGAAAACCTCTTCAATGAGAGCAACACCAGACCCATGAATGAAGGAAAACCTCTTCAATGAGAGCAACACCAGACCCATGAATGAAGGAAAACCTCTTCAATGAGAGCAACACCAGACCCATGAATGAAGGAAAACCTCTTCAATGAGAGCAACACCAGACCCATGAATGAAGGAAAACCTCTTCAATGAGAGCAACACCAGACCCATGAATGAAGGAAAACCTCTTCAATGAGAGCAACACCAGACCCATGAATGAAGGAAAACCTCTTCAATGAGAGCAACACCAGACCCATGAATCACCCAAACTAAAATGTAAAGGGGTGTGGCTAGCGATTCAGGATCTGGAACCAGGCTGGGCTGTCAAGGCCAGAAAGTCGTTTTTTGCCACTCAGTAGGCGTTCCCAGATAACTTCCTGGTATGATGATGTCACGCGCCTACCCTCTATTGGTGGAGTTCATATTTGGATGCAGAGTGTGGGGGGGCAGAGTTGTCAGGTCTATTTATCCCCGGTCGATGGGGCTAAAAGGCTAGTCTTAAGTTTTATGTTTTCTCTAGTAGTGTTTATCCATTTACATTTTGTTAATTTAACGTATTGTATTCTGTTTTTGTAAAAGTTGTATAGAGATGTAAATGTTTCCTATGTGTTGTTCCCCTCCAGGCCACCAGGGGGAGTGCTCCACCTCCTTCCTGGCCATCCTGGCCAGCAGCAGCAGTGAGGAGATGGAGGCGGAGCTTCAGGAGAGGGTGGAGTCCAGTCAGAAACAGGCCAATCGGGTGATGGAGGTCTACGAGAGCCTGAAGAGCACCGTGGAGATGCTAAAGAACGACATGGACTCTGGAACAGGTCAGTAGTACACATGGACTCTGGAACGGGTCAGTAGTACACATGGACTCTGGAACGGGTCAGTAGTACACATGGACTCTGGAACGGGTCAGTAGTACACATGGACTCTGGAACGGGTCAGTAGTGCACATGGACTCTGGAACGGGTCAGTAGTACACATGGACTCTGGAACGGGTCAGTAGTACACATGGACTCTGGAACGGGTCAGTAGTACACATGGACTCTGGAACGGGTCAGTAGTACACATGGACTCTGGAACGGGTCAGTAGTACACATGGACTCTGGAACGGGTCAGTAGTACACATGGACTCTGGAACGGGTCAGTAGTACACATGGACTCTGGAACGGGTCAGTAGTACACATGGACTCTGGAACGGGTCAGTAGTACACATGGACTCTGGAACGGGTCAGTAGTACACATGGACTCTGGAACGGGTCAGTAGTACACATGGACTCTGGAACGGGTCAGTAGTACACATGGACACACACCACTTAAACAAACCTGGAACTAAGTGTTCCCCCCGGCTGGTACCAAAAGGAATATGTTCTCTATTGGACGCCATTCATTTTACCCCAACTTTACAATTGATTTTCTTACCTTAACTCATTTACTGCCATTTAAAACATCGCTGAACTCTTACAGAAAGCAGTCTCTGTATTAAACACAACATAATGATGTCATATCTTACAGAAAGCAGTCTCTGTATTAAACATAATGAATGTATGGTTTATATAAACACAACATAATGATGTCATAATGATGTCATATCTTACAGAAAGCAGTCTCTGGCAGGACGCCTCCCAGCTCAACACTCTGCTGACCAATGAGAACGAGCGACTGCGTCAGCTCAACGATGACCTCAAGCAGAAGCACAGTCACATGACCAACGAGGTAATGTCCATATATGGTAATATATAGCCGGCCATCGTCGGCCCCAGTCCTTTAAGCTTGAGTTCTACTTCACCAAATAGCAGATCTTTAAGCTCACAGCAGATCTGTAAGCTCACAGCAGATCTGTAAGCTCACAGTGCGTGGCCGATGCAACACGTTGTGAGCTTGCAGACATGCATTGTGAGGTTGCTATTGAAACGAACAAACTGATCAAATAACCAAGAATTATAAAGTACCATAGGATATTATCTTAGTACTATTAAATACCTCTTCCATAGGATATTATCTTAGTACTATTAAATACCTCTTCCATAGGATATTATCTTAGTACTATTAAATACCTCTTCCATAGGATATTATCTTAGTACTATTAAATACCTCTTCCATAGGATATTATCTTAGTACTATTAAATACCTCTTCCATAGGATATTATCTTAGTACTATTAAATACCTCTTCCATAGGATATTATCTTAGTACTATTAAATACCTCTTCCATAGGATATTATCTTAGTACTATTAAATACCTCTTCCATAGGATATTATCTTAGTACTATTAAATACCTCTTCCATAGGATATTATCTTAGTACTATTAAATACCTCTTCCATAGGATATTATCTTAGTACTATTAAATACCTCTTCCATAGGATATTATCTTAGTACTATTAAATACCTCTTCCATAGGATATTATCTTAGTACTATTAAATACCTTTTCCATAGGATATTATCTTAGTACTATTAAATACCTCTTCCATAGGATATTATCTTAGTACTATTAAATACCTCTTCCATAGGATATTATCTTAGTACTATTAAATACCTCTTCCATAGGATATTATCTTAGTACTAAGGACAACTTTAGTTTTTTACAACAAGGGTTCATATTTTAGATTGTAATTAAATAATATAAAAGATGAGTGTTAAAATTATTTAATTTACTTCTTTCTATTGTTTTAGAGATTCTTATTTCAGTGGTTGGGGTACAAGTGGCTAAATATGTCATTTTACGCAGAATAAGCCCATTCCCAAGATACAACGCAACCTTTCATGGTTGGATGTGACTTATGGGGGCTAGAAGTGTTACTGTAAATAGCAATAAAGAAACTGCTGGCTTATTGTGTCTAAAAAGAAAATGTAGTCACTTGTATGCATGCCCCACATTTTAGCACGGTAAACACGATAACACAGTAGAATGAAGCAAATGAAATCATTTTAACACTCACTTTTTCTTTTCTCTAATTACAATCTAAAATATGAACCCTTGTTGTAAAAAAACAAAGTTGTCCTTTAAAGCTAAGATCACATGTTGAGGCAGCACTAGTAGCCTGGTAAGCAAAACACACCCAACCAAGTTGACTTTTTTAGTGTTTTTTTTTTTATATTCAGACGCCCGTGCTGCCCTCCCCTGTAACTAAAGGAACTGGCAACACATCTGGTAGCGAGTCAATTCATGTTTCAAATCACATTGATTGACAGGTGATATAAAATAGGGCATTAACGAAAAAGTAGAAAAGTCGACTGAGTCGACTTCATTACACAAGTCAACTCCCACCAGAGAAAGTTGAAGTTGAAAAAAAAAAATCCTTTGTATTTTTTTCTATCATTATTTTTGCTCCATGTGTGCGTCTGTACAGCATTCAAACAGTAGGATTGATCCAATATTACAGTGCTACATTACATTTGGTATAACATGGTTCTATTGTGAAAATAGCAGGCGTTGTGAGCATGTAGATCTGCTATTTTCACAATTTCTGCCTCTATATATTTGACAATTTGGACAATGTTTAATTTGTCATTTTAGCGGTATTAAAAAGTCCTTAAAGGACCTACACCATGAATTTTCACTTTTTCTATTTTAAAACCTTTTTTTGGGGTCCCAGTGGCACCTTCTATCCTCACAAAGTCCTATTTCTGACCATTGTGTCTTTCTCTGGTTTTGGGAAGACAGAGATGAAAAGCTTTCCACGGGTTCTCAGAACAGTGCTGTTCTGAGAGTTGATCCGTGTGACGTCACACGGATTCCCGTTTTTTTTTCAGAAATTTTTGTTAAAATTTATTTTTTTTCAAAAAAGTTTTTTTCAAAACATTTTTTTTTTCAAAAAAATTTTTTTTTCAAAATCTTTTTTTCAAAAAACTTTTTTTTTTCAAAAACTTTTTTTTTCAAAAAACTTTTTTTTTCAAAAACTTTTTTTTTTTCAAAAAACTTTTTTTAATTTTTTTTTTCTTTCTCTCAAACATTTTTTTTTACTTTTTTTTCATACATAAATACAATGCAGGTGGGGTTGATTGTCTAATGTAGATTAACTTTCTGTAATGTCTGGTCTAGCAACGGTCGCCCTGCGTCATTTGACAGTAGGCCTATAACATACAACATAGGCCTACAGTAGGCTATAATCAGAGCTGCAACATTATCCTATTTTTGTATTGGCCCAATATTAACATTATTTGTTGTCAACGTGGGGTCCGGGGAGGAGTGAAGAGGAGGGGAGGGGGGGAAAACCCCCACTAGATGCGCCCCTGAGCAAACAGAGGCCGTTTTGGTATTGCAGCTGGAGAGCCTCATTATAGTAGAGCTAGAACAAACAAAAAGAATTGTCAGAGTGTTTGTTGAGGGTTAAAACCTGTCTAAGACTCAATTTTGAGCATATATTTATACAAAAAATATAGTTTTAAAAGCATGGTGTAGGCCCTTTAAATTGTCACTTTAGAAATGTGCAGATGCCCTCTATACACTTAAACCTTATGTTGGTTTGTTTACTGTTGAGTGAGAAAACAATGTTGCACATTAAGTTAATCATCTGGGGACCCCCCAAAATAATTGGTGGGTCTCGTGTGTGATGTGATGACGTCATCAAACGATAAAGTCGACTTCAACTCAACTTTTTATTGAGTCGAGTCGACTTGCAAAAATCACAAGTTGTTAATGTCCTAGTGTGTGTGTGTGTGTGTGTGTGTGTGCGTGTGTGTGTGTTTGTGTGTGTGTGTGTGTGTGTGTGTGTGTGTGTGTGTGTGTGTGTGTGTGTGTGTGTGTGTGTGTGTGTGTGTGTGTGTGTGTGTGTGTGTGTGTGTGTGTGTGTGTGTGTGTGTAGTCCAGGGCTCTAGGAACAGCAGTCAGTAACATGTATATTGTATTATATATTTACAGTCCAGGGCTCTAGGAACAGCAGTCAGTAACATGTATATTGTATTATATATTTACAGTCCAGGACTCTAGGAACAGTAATATGTATATTGTATTATATGTTTACAGTCCAGAGCTCTAGGAACAGCAGTCAGTAACATGTATATTGTATTATATATTTACAGTCCAGGGCTCTAGGAACAGCAGTCAGTAACATGTATATTGTATTATATATTTACAGTCCAGGGCTCTAGGAACAGCAGTCAGTAACATGTATATTGTATTATATGTTTACAGTCCAGGGCTCTAGGAACAGCAGTCAGTAACATGTATATTGTATTATATGTTTACAGTCCAGAGCTCTAGGAACAGCGGTCAGTAACATGTATATTGTATTATATATTTACAGTCCAGGACTCTAGGAACAGTAATATGTATATTGTATTATATGTTTACAGTCCAGGGCTCTAGGAACAGCGGTCAGTAACATGTATATTGTATTATATGTTTACAGTCCAGAGCTCTAGGAACAGCGGTCAGTAACATGTATATTGTATTATATATTTACAGTCCAGGTCTCTAGGAACAGTAATATGTATATTGTATTGTGTGTCTAGTCTAGAGCTCTAGGAACAGCCGTCCTCAGAGCAGAGACGCGGGTCAGTGAGCTGCAGGGGATGGTGGAGGAGCTTCAGTGGGACATGGAGAAGATCCGACGCAGAGAGAACCGTCTGAACGCTCATCTCACTGAGATCCTGGAGAGGGTATGTTATTATTATTTCTAAATTTGAAGATTTACGCTGGTTCAAACATGATATTTATTAATTCATCTCTGATATGTCTATGGAAACTGGGAAGTGGCTGTGGTATGCATGGTGAAGTAATAAATATAAACGTTTTGCATCAAGATCTGATTACATCGTATTATTAGAACTTTGA
Source organism: Nannobrachium achirus (assembly GCF_963921795.1). NCBI lineage: Eukaryota > Metazoa > Chordata > Actinopteri > Myctophiformes > Myctophidae > Nannobrachium > Nannobrachium achirus. The sequence continues at coordinate 61,983,763 of NC_137824.1, read as the reverse complement.
CCAAACACATGGGTCTAACTATGGACTCAACCACTCAGCAGCTCTCTGTATAGGATGGGAACTGCTCTAATATTAATAATATTTGTTTATTAATTCCAGGTGAACAGTAAAGGCTACAAGGTGTGTGGGGAGGCCAGCAGTGTGTGTGGAACCATCACTATCAACAAACGCAAGGTAAACACCTTGTTCTGATTAAATATGATTATTGTTCTGATTAAATATGATTATTGTTCTGATTAAATATGATCATTGTCCTGATTAAATATGATTATTGTTCTGATTAAATATGATCATTGTTCTGATTAAATATGATCATTGTTCTGATTAAATATGATCATTGTTCTGATTAAATATGATCATTGTTCTGATTAAATATGATCATTGTTCTGATTAACAATATGATGTGAATATAACACTTAACAATATGTTAGATCATTATCAGTGTGAACACTTTAATAACATGTTGATGAACAGTGAACTGTTATTATTAATCATGTACAGTATGTATTATATTTGTCCAGTTTGAGGAGATGAACAGTGAACTGGAGGAGAACAGAGAACTAGCAGAGAATAATCGTCTCAGTGAACTGTTATTAATATTAATATTAATAATACATTAATAATCATATATATATATATGTGTATGTATTATATTTGTCCAGTTTGAGGAGATGAACAGTGAACTGGAGGAGAACAGAGAACTGGCAGAGAATCGTCTCAGTGAACTGTTATTAATATTAATAATAATAATACATTAATAATCATATATATATATATATGTGTATGTTATGTTTATTCTAGTTTGAGGAGATGAACAGTGAGTTGGAGGAGAACAGAGAACTAGCAGAGAATCGTCTCAGTGAACTGTTATTAATATTAATAATAATAATACATTAATAATGATATATTAATAATGTTTTCTACAGTTTGAGGAGATGAACAGTGAACTGGAGGAGAACAGAGAACTAGCAGAGAATCGTCTCAGTGAACTGCAGAAACTACAACTAGACCTGCAGACTGTCAACACAGAGAACAATGCTATGAAGGTTAGTATTATTATTATGATTATTATTAAAGCCCAGCCCAGCCATACTGTACGTACAGTATGCAGACCACAAACAGTTGTTAAATCGTCTAAAAAACCTGCAACAGAAATGTGTCTTGTCTCTGGTGTGAAAACCATTTAGTTTTCCACCTTCACAGGTGTCTCCACGACGTTTAATAATCAACACATGTTTGACAATTTCTCCCCAATGGCTGCCACTTTTAGTTCTTTCAGAGAGCCTTTTAAACCACCCCTGGCTGCTACTGTTCAGACGTGTGCTCAATAACTGGAGTCCAAACGCTTCCATTACAGTTCATAAACAAACAATATTTATTCTTTGTTGCTTAAGTCCTATCTCTCTCTTAGGCCGCGCTCACACATGTGCGTCACGCATCATCATCTTATCGTCTGAGAATGGCCACTGGGGGCGCCGTACTAATGCATTGTCAATGGAAGGTTGTTTGGTTTTTTGTCGTTGCCGTGTCTCTAGCTCAACCGCAGCCTGTACGCTCTTGAAGAGACACGGCAACGACAAAACACCAAACAACCTTGCATTGAGAATGCATTAGTACGGCGCCCCCAGTGGCCATTCTCATACGATAAGATGATGATGCGTGACGCAGATGTCTGTACGGCGCCTAACAGGTGGAGTTGTTGTCTCGTGCAGAAGGTGTAGTAAAGGAGTCATCAGAATACCACTGTCTGCAGTCTCAGTTCTCTCTCTCTCTAACAGGTGGAGTTATTAAGTCGTGCAGAAGGTGTAGTAAAGGAGTCATCAGAGTACCACTGTCTCCAGTCTCAGTTCTCTCTCTCTCTAACAGGTGGAGTTATTAAGTTGTGCAGAGGGAGTAGTTAAAGAGTCATCAGAGTACCACTGTCTCCAGTCTCAGTTCTCTCTCTCTCTAACAGGTGGAGTTATTAAGTTGTGCAGAGGGAGTAGTTAAAGAGTCATCAGAGTACCACTGTCTCCAGTCTCAGTTCTCTCTCTCTCTAACAGGTGGAGTTGTTGTCTCGTGCAGAAGGTGTAGTAAAGGAGTCATCAGAGTACCACTGTCTGCAGTCCCAGTTCTCTGTTCTCTACAACGAGTCTCTGGTCCTCAAGTCTCAGCTGGACGAGACTCGCTCCAGACTCAACACCACCAGGACCGCACGACTCCGCCAGCTGGAGCACATGGAGGTAAAACCTACCCCTGCCCTAACATAAACCTTAAACTGTGTACAGTACAGTACAGTACAGTACAGTACAGTACAGTACAGTACAGTACTTGTACAGTACTTGTACTGTACAGTACAGTACAGTACAGTACAGTACAGTACAGTACAGTACAGTACTTGTACAGTACTTGTACTGTACAGTACAGTACAGTACATTACTTGTACATGAAGCTGCCTCAGGCAACAGAAACAGGAGATAGGCTCTATGACCTATGGGTCTCATGGCTTGACAAGGCTTACTTAAGGGAAGCACACACTGGACGCGGACGGCTGCGCAGCGTTGCACCGTGGTATCGACGCACGTGAAGTGCCGCGCGGTAACCCCAACTGGATGCGGCGCGCTGCCACACAGCACATCCATTTCCCCCGGTGGGGAGAACCATGGGAGAACATGTGTTGGTTTGGATCCAATTAACACGACGTATAATCCGTTTTAACAGGTTTTATTCAGTGCACAGACTCCACATAACAACAATACAGTTTCCCTCCATATTCACATCTGATCCCAGCGCGTCCTGCGCATGCGTATAAACCCACAGTGTGTGCCGTAAAGTGTGTGAGCCGTAAAGTGTGCAACAGAGTGGCAGTGTAAGTTAACAATCTCACTCTTCTTTCTTTAAAAGAAAAATAAAAAAACATTCAGGCATCCATGAAACAGGTGCATTGAAAAGGTGCATTACAGAGGAGAACAATTCAAAACATTTCAACCAAAATAACAAAATACAAATGTCAGTCAAATACAATCATCACCCACTTTTTTTTTTCTTTTTTTTTTTTTTAAAGTCATAACATTTAGGTAGGATTCCAAAGTCCTTCGCTGAGTGCTTTCAATAGCACTAAAGGTGATGCTCCCTTTTTTGTTAGACAGTCAGCGAGTTGGGCCTTTGTCTCTGACCAGATCACAGTTTTGATTTTCTTGCTCTGAATGAGCTCCTTGATGCCACTAATGTCTAGCCGAAGTCTTTTCTCTGTGACCTGTTTTGTAGACTTAAGGGCATCGTACAGCGAGTGATTGTCAGTCACACAGACCAACGGAGGAGCATTAAGATCAACAGTTCCAGTAGTGAGCTCAGAAAAGAGGGTGGCAAGGAAGATTGAATTGTCTATTCCATCCGACATGGCAAGAGTCTCTCCTGCAAGGGTGCTTCGCACCACACGTCTGATCCTCCTTGATTGCCAACATAGAGGAGAGAACATCCCGTTGTCACCCATGAGAGTGATCAATGTCCCCCCTTGTGTACCTCCATCTGGCAAGTTTCCCAGCGAAGCATCACTGAAAACAGTCAAGTTCAAAGCATCGTTATTACCCAAATGTTGAAATTTCAGAGTAACCTTATCAGCTTTGAGTTTACGAATCACCTTATTGGCATCATGGATGGACTGCACAGTAGCATTTTTCAGAATGGATGCCAAAATACAAACATCAAACATAACATCAGGCCTGGTCTGTCTTGCAACCCAAAGTAATTGTCCTATTTTTGACCTAAGCTGCTCTTTTTCTGTCTCGGTAAGAGGTGAATCTCTTTGTATACCACGTGCTGGTTGCATGTGGATGGGTTGCATGTTTTCAATATAGCAGTGCTGATGCATCTCTATTACACCATTAACAGTTACAATATCCATTCCCACATAGCAGAAATTCTCATGTTCCTCACGTCCCACATGGAACGCAGACTTCAGTCGAGGAATCACATCATTTACAAAGTGTTGTGTGCCTGCCCACAGAAAATCATCTACATGACATGCAAGTACACCTTTAACTTTGCAGTGTTCATCTAACCAATAAAACACTGCGGGATCCACTTGGGACACTTTACCACCTGTACCCAGCATGATTTCTTTCACCCTGTTGTACCAATAAAGTGATGCATCAGCTAGACCATAAACACATTTCTTTAGTTTCCATAGAATCCCTTTACTGTCTGCTTCTGGGGGTGGACGAATATAAATGTCCCTTGACAACTCCATACCCTGCAAAAAAGCAGATTTAATGTCCATAGAATGGACTTGCCACTGATTTTGACAAATCACAGTTAGCAATAACCTTAGCGATTCAGAGGCACAGGTTGGTGAATCTTTCTGTAGCTGTTGAATATTATGCTCTTCAAAACCCCTGGCTACAAGTCTAGCTTTGGGCACAATACCCTTGTCAGTGTCTTTTAGACTACAAACCCATCGGGTGGAAACACTCTTTTGGCCTGCATCTACAACTTCTTCAAAAACATCATTATTGTTCCAGTTTTTTATCTCTTCCTGTTTAGCTGCATCAAATGATACATCATTTGTTATAAGTACATCAGCATCCCTGACTTCTGATTCAATACTGATATTATTAACACAGGACAGATCAACTGCCTCCTTTTGACCATGACTTCCATCAGTTTCGATATGTTGCAGGTTATACCAGTTTTTGTACTGTCCTGTGGCTTTGCCTGCTCTGCCTAGAACTTTAGCTCTACATGAAACACCTTCATCTCTTTTCATAAAGATTACAGTCTGTCCTGTTTTCAACTTTACACTTGCAGAAAGAACAGAGTTATCATCATCACAAACAGTGTGCTCCATGTCATCATTTTGTGTCACATCATTTTGAGTCACTAGTGAACGTGCCCCTTCTCCTGTATTAGACTCTCTGTCACTCTCCTGTTCATTTTCAGTGTCTGTGTTTTGTTCACTATGTGAGCTACCTGTGGCTCTGTTCACAACACCTGCACTTTCATCCTGCCCAGTGTCTGCTGCTCGGTTTTGTACATCTTTCTCACTGTGTACCTCAACTTGTACATTATCCTGAACATGTGTGTGTACCTTATTAAGTCTTAAGTGATGGACTCTAACAAGGATACCTCCATGTCTTACAAATACAACAGCTCCATCTTGACCAATTACTACTCCTGGTCCCTTCCACTCTGCACTGTCAGCCCTTTTGTAATAGACTTTGTCTCCCGTCTCATATTTTTCATCTGTAGGTCTGAGCTGCTTACGTAGTGCTCTCCTAATCCTCTCTGAACACTCTGATTCAGTGAAAGCCTTCCTAGAGGCATGCAACGCTGATATGTGTTGCCCTACCCTTGCACTCACTGTAGTGCCCTCCAGTGCAGGTAGCTTATCAACTAATACACTAGGTAGGTTAGGGTTTTGACCAAATACCAGTTGATGTGGACTATAACCATGAACACTATGCATACAGTTCTTAGCCATAAGGGCCCAGTCCAGGGCAGTGTACCAGTCACATCCGTTTTCCTTTCTCACCTTGAGGAGGATGTCGGTGAGAGACGCATTGTGCCTCTCAAGAAGTCCATTAGACCATGGACTATATCCTGCTGTTGTCCTCGTCTCGATGTTGAAGTTTTCTGCCATGTCTCTGAACTCTTCATTATTGAACTCGCCGCCATTGTCGCTGTACAAAATCCGCGGGGGTCCGTGAACACTTATCCATGTGTGGATGAGGGAGTTGACTATCTCCGAGGCCTTCTTTGTCTTCACAATGCTTCCCGCACTGAAGCGTGTAAATTGGTCTATCACATGTAGGTACCATACCCCTGGTTCCAACTCATGCAGGTCCACTGCCACTGTTTCATTGTACTCTGAAGCTAGAGGCAGTCCTACAGCTGGCTTAGGCTTCGTTTTGCTGTATCTCTGACATATGTCGCAGTCATGTACTATTTGTTGCAAAATAGTGAGGCAGTCCTTGTCTTTGTTACCAGAGCTTTGAATTAGCCTCTGCAGCCTTTCTGCTGATGCGTGACCAAACTGCTTGTGAAGCTTGAGAAGGACTTTGCGCTTTTCACCTGGGGACATGTTCTCTGTCACTGTCAGGGCTTCATCTTCAGCTGTCGCTGCAAGTATCATGTCATCTTTAATCTGTCTCCTTGTGTTGTCCTTGTCCCTGATGTCCACACAGTAGTGTCCTGAGCTGGTGAACTCAAGGGGTATCTGTTGCTTAAACATCACTGCTCTGTCATTTTCCATGTCTAAAACAGTTCCTGCTCTCTTCAGTGATGCTTTGCTCAGCAGCAGTGGAATGTCAACTTGGACCACTTCTGTCTCTATTTGACATTTTGTTTGTCCTATTTTAGCAGGCAGTTTCACTTTTCTGGTGGAATATACTAAATTCCCATCACCAAAACGAAATGGTCTGCAACTGGGATTTTCTGTCTTCTTTAGCTTATTTTCCTGTTCTTGACTGAGACCATTAACATAACTGTCAAGCCATTTCTCCCCACATACTGTACGAGTGCAGGCAGTGTCTATGATGGCTGATCCCAGGGATTCAGTCATGAAAATTTCACAGTCAGAAATCGGGTCATTTGTTAACTCATTAACTGCCAAAAACGTGAATCCCTTAAAAATCCCGTTGTACCACCCTGCCACGCCCGTGAATCCCGTGAATAAAAAAAAAAAAAAAAAAAAAAAATGTTTTTTTTTTTTTTTTTTTTTTTTTTTTTTCAAAAAAAATTTTTTGGACCCCAAAAACGTTAGTAGGCATGATAGCGATCGTGAAATTGCTTGTTTAACCCCCATACAACCCCCATACAACTCAGGTAGCAGACCTCCAAGCTCACAACAGTGTAAAACATAATGGCTGCTATCTCATGAATGCCTGAACGGATTTCCATTCGGATTTTTTTGTTTGAAAGCTGTGAGCAATGTGGACACACGTGGTGCATTATCTAGGCATGGGTGTGCATGATCCGTGCACTATGAATTACATGGAAGTCTATGGAGACGAATGGCAGTTAAAGAGTACGAAGGTATTGTTAAATGGCAGCATATGAGTTAACAATGTGATGTTTACTTCATCCACATTTTCGTCTTCAGTTAATCTTACTTGTTCGTTCTTCTTGTGGGGGCAGTCTTTAGCCCAATGGAAAGTGCTTTGACACACCGCACATCTTGAACGCCTACCGAACCTGTCCAATGGATTGGTGCCCGGCAACGGCGTCTTTTGTTGAGCATTTTGAAACGTCGTGTTCCGTTTTCCTTTTCCTTGTCGTTGTTCTGTGAAGAAAGCTGCGTCCTGATTCAGTTGTATTCCGCTTGACGAGCCTGCCGTCCTTCCTCCAAAGATGCGCTTGAGTGCTGACTTCATCGATGAAAACTTTAGATCTGGGCATGCCGTTAATGCAAGCTGTCTGTTTTTCTCATCGAGACAGGCTGTATCTAGTAGCTTAAAAGCTAATACAGCATCCGGGAGCGTCATGTCATTTTTTATCCGGTTGTATCGCTGTTCAAAGTCAATTATGTAGTCTGCCATGGAAACTGAACTGTCTTTTGTCAAACGATCAAACTCGGAATACGCTTCGTACGCCCGGTCCTTTTCCTCCAGCTGAAACACACCGTCCAGCTTCGCTATTAAAGTGTCCATACCGTTGTCCTTGTTCAGATCTTCTGCAGATATCTCCATAGCAATTTCCCTTGCTCTTCCTTCCAGTCCCAACGCCACAGCAAGCGCCTGCTTTTTCTTGTCGAGTTCGGTGACTCGCTTCCATATGTTGACTTCATTTTTCCAACTCTCGTATGAACGGGCTTCGTCAAACCTCGGTGGTACTTTGTAGTTTGCAGCCATCTTCAAACCATCCTCTGCTACCAATGTTGGTTTGGATCCAATTAACACGACGTATAATCCGTTTTAACAGGTTTTATTCAGTGCACAGACTCCACATAACAACAATACAGTTTCCCTCCATATTCACATCTGATCCCAGCGCGTCCTGCGCATGCGTATAAACCCACAGTGTGTGCCGTAAAGTGTGTGAGCCGTAAAGTGTGCAACAGAGTGGCAGTGTAAGTTAACACATGTTCACCGTGCGGCAACGCTGGAAAAATAGAACAGCGCCGTATCGGCGTGGCAGGCGAGGCGGCAGACCCGCAGCTGCGCGCGTCTGACGCCGCCGGTGTGGGTTAGTTCATTGAACATAATAGGGTTGTATGTTTTGACGCGCCGCCTCCGCGTCCGGTGTGTGTTCCCCTTTACCAACTTCTGGATGAAAAAGCATTTAGAACTGGAAGCATCTTTGTGTGTGTGTGTGTGTGGTTCTATCTCCAGAATGATGAGGTGTCCTTACAGTGTGTGTGGTTCTATCTATAGAATGATGAGGTGTCCTTACAGTGTGTGTGGTTCTATCTATAGAATGATGAGGTGTCCTTACAGTGTGTGTGGTTCTATCTATAGAATGATGAGGTGTCCTTACAGTGTGTGGTTCTATCTATAGAATGATGAGGTGTCCTTACAGTGTGTGTGGTTCTATCTATAGAATGATGAGGTGTCCTTACAGTGTGTGTGGTTCTATCTATAGAATGATGAGGTGTCCTTACAGTGTGTGGTTCTCTCTATAGAATGATGAGGTGTCCTTACAGTGTGTGGTTCTATCTATAGAATGATGAGGTGTCCTTACAGTGTGTGGTTCTATCTATAGAATGATGAGGTGTCCTTACAGTGTGTGTGGTTCTATCTATAGAATGATGAGGTGTCCTTACAGTGTGTGTGGTTCTATCTATAGAATGATGAGGTGTCCTTACAGTGTGTGGTTCTATCTATAGAATGATGAGGTGTCCTTACAGTGTGTGTGGTTCTATCTATAGAATGATGAGGTGTCCTTACAGTGTGTGTGGTTCTATCTATAGAATGATGAGGTGTCCTTACAGTGTGTGGTTCTATCTATAGAATGATGAGGTGTCCTTACAGTGTGTGTGGTTCTATCTATAGAATGATGAGGTGTCCTTACAGTGTGTGTGGTTCTATCTATAGAATGATGAGGTGTCCTTACAGTGTGTGGTTCTCTCTATAGAATGATGAGGTGTCCTTACAGTGTGTGGTTCTATCTATAGAATGATGAGGTGTCCTTACAGTGTGTGGTTCTATCTATAGAATGATGAGGTGTCCTTACAGTGTGTGGTTCTATCTATAGAATGATGAGGTGTCCTTACAGTGTGTGGTTCTATCTATAGAATGATGAGGTGTCCTTACAGTGTGTGGTTCTATCTATAGAATGATGAGGTGTCCTTACAGTGTGTGGTTCTATCTATAGAATGATGAGGTGTCCTTACAGTGTGTGTGGTTCTATCTATAGAATGATGAGGTGTCCTTACAGTGTGTGGTTCTCTCTATAGAATGATGAGGTGTCCTTACAGTGTGTGGTTCTATCTATAGAATGATGAGGTGTCCTTACAGTGTGTGTGGTTCTATCTATAGAATGATGAGGTGTCCTTACAGTGTGTGGTTCTATCTATAGAATGATGAGGTGTCCTTACAGTGTGTGTGGTTCTATCTATAGAATGATGAGGTGTCCTTACAGTGTGTGGTTCTATCTATAGAATGATGAGGTGTCCTTACAGTGTGTGGTTCTATCTATAGAATGATGAGGTGTCCTTACAGTGTGTGTGGTTCTATCTCCAGAATGATGAGGTGTCCTTACAGTGTGTGTGGTTCTATCTATAGAATGATGAGGTGTCCTTACAGTGTGTGGTTCTATCTATAGAATGATGAGGTGTCCTTACAGTGTGTGGTTCTATCTATAGAATGATGAGGTGTCCTTACAGTGTGTGGTTCTATCTATAGAATGATGAGGTGTCCTTACAGTGTTTGTGGTTCTATCTATAGAATGATGAGGTGTCCTTACAGTGTGTGTGGTTCTATCTATAGAATGATGAGGTGTCCTTACAGTGTGTGGTTCTATCTATAGAATGATGAGGTGTCCTTACAGTGTGTGGTTCTATCTATAGAATGATGAGGTGTCCTTACAGTGTGTGGTTCTATCTATAGAATGATGAGGTGTCCTTACAGTGTGTGGTTCTATCTATAGAATGATGAGGTGTCCTTACAGTGTGTGGTTCTATCTATAGAATGATGAGGTGTCCTTACAGTGTTTGTGGTTCTATCTATAGAATGATGAGGTGTCCTTACAGTGTGTGGTTCTCTCTATAGAATGATGAGGTGTCCTTACAGTGTGTGGTTCTATCTATAGAATGATGAGGTGTCCTTACAGTGTGTGTGGTTCTATCTATAGAATGATGAGGTGTCCTTACAGTGTGTGGTTCTATCTATAGAATGATGAGGTGTCCTTACAGTGTGTGGTTCTCTCTATAGAATGATGAGGTGTCCTTACAGTGTGTGGTTCTATCTATAGAATGATGAGGTGTCCTTACAGTGTGTGGTTCTATCTATAGAATGATGAGGTGTCCTTACAGTGTGTGGTTCTCTCTATAGAATGATGAGGTGTCCTTACAGTGTGTGGTTCTATCTATATAATGATGAGGTGTCCTTACAGTGTGTGGTTCTCTCTATAGAATGATGAGGTGTCCTTACAGTGTGTGGTTCTATCTATAGAATGATGAGGTGTCCTTACAGTGTGTGTGGTTCTATCTCCAGAATGATGAGGTGTCCTTACAGTGTGTGTGGTTCTATCTATAGAATGATGAGGTGTCCTTACAGTGTGTGTGGTTCTATCTATAGAATGATGAGGTGTCCTTACAGTGTGTGGTTCTCTCTATAGAATGATGAGGTGTCCTTACAGTGTGTGGTTCTATCTATAGAATGATGAGGTGTCCTTACAGTGTGTGTGGTTCTATCTATAGAATGATGAGGTGTCCTTACAGTGTGTGGTTCTCTCTATAGAATGATGAGGTGTCCTTACAGTGTGTGTGGTTCTATCTATAGAATGATGAGGTGTCCTTACAGTGTGTGGTTCTCTCTATAGAATGATGAGGTGTCCTTACAGTGTGTGGTTCTATCTATAGAATGATGAGGTGTCCTTACAGTGTGTGGTTCTCTCTATAGAATGATGAGGTGTCCTTACAGTGTGTGGTTCTATCTCCAGAATGATGAGGTGTCCTTACAGTGTTTGTGGTTCTATCTATAGAATGATGAGGTGTCCTTACAGTGTGTGGTTCTCTCTATAGAATGATGAGGTGTCCTTACAGTGTGTGGTTCTATCTATAGAATGATGAGGTGTCCTTACAGTGTGTGGTTCTATCTATAGAATGATGAGGTGTCCTTACAGTGTGTGTGGTTCTATCTATAGAATGATGAGGTGTCCTTACAGTGTGTGGTTCTATCTATAGAATGATGAGGTGTCCTTACAGTGTGTGTGGTTCTATCTATAGAATGATGAGGTGTCCTTACAGTGTGTGGTTCTATCTATAGAATGATGAGGTGTCCTTACAGTGTGTGTGGTTCTATCTATAGAATGATGAGGTGTCCTTACAGTGTGTGTGGTTCTATCTATAGAATGATGAGGTGTCCTTACAGTGTGTGTGGTTCTATCTATAGAATGATGAGGTGTCCTTACAGTGTGTGTGGTTCTATCTATAGAATGATGAGGTGTCCTTACAGTGTGTGTGGTTCTATCTATAGAATGATGAGGTGTCTCTCCAGAGGAAGGTCCGTACCGAGGTGTTCCAGCTAGAAGAAGGCTCAGTGTTCTTACAGTGTGTGTGTGTGTGTGTTTATCTCCAGAATGATGAGGTGTCTCTCCAGAGGAAGGTCCGTACGAAGGTGTTCCAGCTAGAAGAAGGCTCAGTGTTCTTACAGTGTGTGTGTGTGTGTGTTTATCTCCAGAATGATGAGGTGTCGCTCCAGAGGAAGGTCCGTACGGAGGTGTTCCAGTTAGAAGACACTCTGGCTCAGGTCAGGAAGGAATACGAGATGCTGCGCATCGAGTTTGAACAGACGCTGGCAGCCAACGAGCAAGCAGGTAAACTTATTCATTCTGTCACATCTGTTCATCTAAGGTGCCCACACTGTTTTGACTTGCTCAACATCATCTACCCAGTAGTAGTACCCACCCAACACATGTTTCACCTGAGGGGACTGAAAATTACCCTAGCTGTCAAACATTTTCCCAATCATTTTTAAAAAGACACCCCGGCCAAATGTGTTTAATAACCCTCCTAGATGACAAATCCATTGAGAAACGGACCTTTGCTCTCCACGGTCACGGAACTGACATTTTTTACCCAACTAGTTAGTTCTTGTAAAATGGCAGTTCCAACGTCTAAAAGACGTGTGTGCTGTAAATTATGATAAAACTAAAACATAATGACCCATGATGTCCCATGTTGGCATCAGGGTTCAAACGGTCGATGTCCCATGTATCAGTCAGGCTTTAGCAAACAGGAGAGGGCATGGGAAAAACAGGAGAAAATACAGGACCTTTTTGTAATAAAAAAGAAAAGAATATATAGTTTCAGTCATTTACTAAACTGTATTAAATAGAGGATAAGAAGAAAATCAAAAGAGAAAGAATACTGTATTTGTGTGAGAGAAAACTGTCCATTTGTCTGGATTGTGAGTTGACTCAATGTTTACATAGACTGTTAAAAACATGGACAGTGGAAAGCTGTTGGTTTCTATGCTGCGCAAATGAAGCTTTTTTGGCCATTGTACGGGTGACGCCATCATTGTAGAAATCAACGTTCATTGGTAGAAATGATACCATCTCGAATGCTATTGGCTTCCAGCGGTCACGTGCAACCGCAGGGATACATGGGACATTGTCTTTCTGAAAATAAAGCACACGAAGAAGAATCATCACAAGCCCCTCCTACAGCATATCCTGATTTAACATCAAATAGAACATAAATGGGATCATATTTTCACAAAACGCATAATCTGGACAACTGGACCCTTTAAACTACCTGGCTATAAATGGTGCGTTTACTTTAATGCTGAAAACGACCAGTTTTGGACATACAGTGCAGTGATGACATTTGACCTGTGACCCTGTGCCCTCAGGACCAATCAACAGAGAGATGCGTCACCTGATCAGCACCCTGCAAACCCACAACCAGCAGATGAAAGGAGAGGTCATCAAGTTCAAACTGAGACTGAGAGAGACACAGTCTGAACTACACCAGGTGATTGATTAGTGTTATTACTAGAGATGTGCCCATTGATCCGTGAGTGATCGGCGATCGGCCAATAATGCCTCTATCGGCTTTGATCGGTATCGGCTTTGCCAATCTACAAGCTAGATCCACTATTTTCACAATATTTATCTGTGGGACTGAATGTAACCTCAGCTTCAACTCAGCCTGCAATCTCCTAATACTTAAAGGTGATACATCCCACTAGCACCTTTATCCTCACAAAGTCCCATTTCTGACCATTGTGTCTTTCTCTGGTTTTGGGAAGGCGGAGGTTAAAAGCATCCCACGGGTTCTCAAAACAGGCTGTCCAGATTTGCTGACTTCAGCGACGGCCGTTTTTGAAGAAAGTTTATTTTTTTCTTCAAAAAGGAGAGAGGCTCTCTATTCAGGAGTTGTAATTTAGCCTCAAACCTTTTGAAAAAAGAATCATTAAATATTGAAATGCTGCTACAGTAACACAGCTTGAATCTATTTGGTCAATGGCTGAAATCAGCGGTGTGTTATTTCTTGATAACAGACCGCTCCGCTCTATTACAGACCTCTGCTAATCAAAGGCTCAGAACACCTGCTGCACTCAGGCTGCACTGTGTGAACTTTAGTTTATACTGTATCCAACACGAAAGCCAAACAAACACACAGCGACATTTACAACTAAACGTTGCTCTCAAGAAATAGACCATGCAGTAAGAAAAAATGGATTCTATTTGATCAACTTCCTCCTTGTGTTATCCCTTACTTATGCTGCTCCTTTAGTGTTGGATTGGATTGGAAGTGTTCAATGACAAAATGAAATCCATCCATCATAGAGCTGAAATGTAAAATGTGTTAACTCTACCACATCTATCTATTAGTGTTGTCAGTTTCCCTCTGGAATCCTGTTTCATGTCTCTATAGTAAGCTGTGCTCCTCAGGGCAGGTTGCACCACCAGAACGTAAGTCCTGCCCTAAGTTAGGGAGTAAAGTCCTTACTAGAGGCTTAGTAACTACTAGTTAGTTTGTAACTAAGTGAGTTACTAACAGGTGTTGCACCACGACTGCTTATGGCATAACGTAACTAGTAATGCGTAGACTGTTCCTAAAGTAATGTATAGTCTCATAAAATGACGTCATAGCTCCAGAATCCAATGGAAACAAACTGTTTCTAGTAAGGAAGTAAAGCTTGTATCGTCTTTTGTCAACAGACAGAGCTCCATCTCTCCACTGGCATGTACACAAAGTCATATTGATAGGTGTGCTCACGGCGAGCGCATCCCTGCACACGGATTGTATCACAATTTATATTGGCCCCTCATACATTTTGCCCCGTTGTGAAGTAACGCAGGGCAGCGCATATTTGGAGGGAGAAGAGCACTGTTCAAGTGAATTAAATCAAGTTAATTAAATCAAATTAATTAAAAAAGTATCAATCCTGCAATATAGAAATACTATTAATAGCAGACACATTGTGAGCTTGTAGATCGGCTATTTTCAAATGGCCGAAATGTATATGGGCTTAATGTATGTTTTAAACATTAATTAATTAAACAGCCGATATAATGCTGTCTGCCACGTTAGTAGTGTAGTTGCTCTGCTCCCATAGAGATAGGTTACTTAGTAAGGACTTAGTGCTGCCCAAAGGCTGGTGTAAATATTTAGTAGTAACTTAGAGATACGTTAGAGTGGTGCAACAGCTGAAAGTTTAGTAATGCGTAAGTCTTGACTTAGAAGCCATTTACGTTACAACTAGGCTACGTTTGAACTTAGTGTGAGCTGGTGCAACCCCGTGTTGTTTCTGACAGCACATTTTGATGTAGTTTTAGTCTTTTGAATAAAATGTCATTTAGTTTTAGTCATAATTTAGTCACCTGAAAAGTATTAGTTTTAGTCTAGTTTTAGTCTAAATAAATATCATAAGATTTTAGGTGACTAAATCTACAGTTGATTTAGTCGACTGAAATGTATTTTGGCAGGCCTTGATGGCATCGTAATGACTGATTATACACTTGGTTGCGTGCTGAAAATAGCCGATCTGAGCTTGTAGATCTGCTATTTTCATCACGCAAAACCTGAGAGCAACCAAACATAAAATGACTCTCTTCTCCACTAGTCCCTCCCTAACGTTTTAGTCTAGTTTTTATTTTGTTGACGAAATTGTCAATATATTTAGTCTTAGTTTTAGTTATCACTGCTTTGTTTTTATTTGTTTTTTATTTAGTTTTCGTCAGTGAAGAAAACGCAGTCGACAAACATTTTTCGTCATAGTTTTAGTCGACGAAATCAACACTGGTGCAACCCCACCCTGGTGTATAGGAGCTACTTTTAGACATACTCAGATCCTGTCATCTCCTGAAGGATTATGGGAATTAGAGTTTTTGCATCAGACCACATGCTGCGGTTTACAATATGAAACTTTATATCCTGACTTGTCTCCCTGTCTCCTGATAGGTGCGTGCGGCGAAGGGCAGCGGCGTCCTCCAATCACAGTCCAGCACAGAGATGGACGTGAAGGAAGAGACCACCTCCCCCCCCGCCCCGGCCGTTGCCACAGATACCGTCCCCAAGGTGGAGAGTGACAACGGCTCGGCCACGCCCAACAGCTCCGGTAACCAATCAGATCATCACAAACACATCAAACAACCAATCATCATCAGTTTTACATCCATTAAGATGTTTAATAAACTCTGGATTAATTAATGATGAATCATATTTGATATGAATCATCACATGTTGCTCTGTAGGGTTGTTTTTACAACCCTTCTTGTTGTCTTTATTTTAATGATGATTAACACTTTCCCAGCCTGGCCAGAATGGCTTGTCTGTGGACTAGACGGAGATTTCTATTATTGTATTATGATCTGAAACAGCATTCATTTTACAAGAGCATCAGCGTCCTTCTTGGATGGCACCGTTCTTTTTTTTTCTTTCTTTCGTCGGCTATTGTTTACTGACCAGCGAAGTGTCTCGATCTCCATTGGCATATATATAGTGGGGATTTTGGCCGAGTCGTCTTCCCCCCGTGCGCTTCACGTGCACGATCCATGCACATCGAGGTAAGCGAATGTAATCCACTCCGTATGAAGCGCCCATGTCAACTTTTTTCTGATCAAAAACATCACGGACAGATGCTATGCTAACGCCTCCTCCTACAATGAAAGTGGATGGGACTGTGGCTATAGAGAATGAAAAGATACCAGAATAGCCGGGGACCCAGTCCCTCAAAATGGGAGAGGACCTGTGATTTTCTGCCGCACTTTTTATTTCTGTTTTATCTATTAGTTTGGTCATTAACACAACTACTGCCTCTTAATCTGAAGGTTGCTTGGTGCCTTGGTGCCGCGTCGTTTCCTCCGTCGGCCGCCGCTATTATTTTGAAGGGCTGGAAGGGGGTTGTTTTTGTTTTTTTGGATTGTCACTTGACGGCAACGATTACGTCATCTAGTCACATGACAGTGTGGGCCCAGAAGAGAAACATGGCTGCGCCCTGCCGTGTGTATTGTTTACATTAGATCTGGCTCAAAATGGCTCAAAATGGCTCTTTTGGAGTAAATGAAGTCTCTTTATGGGCCTCTCAATGGATTTACTATGGAGGACGTTCACTTCGCGTGCACGCCCGACGTGCGTTGTAAACAAATCGCGGACATTACCGATGCGGGCGGGAGCGGACCGACGTACTGTAAGTAATTATACCTTTACTGTAAATACAGTAAGATTGACAGTCCTCGCCGTCAACGGCGCCATGGTATTAACCCTTTCAATGACGGTGAGGACTGTCAACGGCAGCAGATCAGTTAAGGTCCACAGAATGAGAGGCCTGCTCTGCCAGAAACATCGCGAAAAAAAGTTATGGCCATTTGTATATTCACTGTCCCATTGACTGTCCCTCACAGGAGTGTTGGTGAAGACAGAAGGAGGTGCAGAAGGAGGAGAGGCGGCTGTGAAGCAGGAGGAGGAGAAGGAGGACAGGAAGGACAAGGAGGAGACGAGGAAGGTAGGGACGGTGATGTCATTAAAGGAGGACTTCACCACTTTTCAACATGTCTTCATATAATAGCTCCTCACTAATGTTCATGATAAAAAAGCAGCATTTATTCCTACTCATAGTCCATGGGTCATACCAGATGTCGGTATCGGAAAGGTGGCAAAGGTTACCATGCATTTTATAAAAGCTCTATATCTGTAGATTATATTTTGGTGTGATAACCCTTTCTGAGACACAGCTAAATTGGTGTTATCAGCCTCTAGAGTTGGTGTCCCATTAACTTTATCAGCCTCTAGAGTTGGTGTCCCATTAACTTTATCAGCCTCTAGAGTTGGTGTCCCATTAACTTTATCAGCCTCTAGAGTCGGTGTCCCATTAACTTTATCAGCCTCTAGAGTCGGTGTCCCATTAACTTTATCAGCCTCTAGAGTTGGTGTCCCATTAACTTTATCAGCCTCTAGAGTCGGTGTCCCATTAACTTTATCAGCCTCTAGAGTTGGTGTCCCATTAACTTTATCAGCCTCTAGAGTCGGTGTCCCATTAACTTTATCAGCCTCTAGAGTTGGTGTCCCATTAACTTTATCAGCCTCTAGAGTTGGTGTCCCATTAACTTTATCAGCCTCTAGAGTTGGTGTCCCATTAACTTTATCAGCCTCTAGAGTCGGTGTCCCATTAACTTTATCAGCCTCTAGAGTTGGTGTCCCATTCACTTTATCAGCCTCTAGAGTTGGTGTCCCATTAACTTTATCAGCCTCTAGAGTTGGTGTCCCATTAACTTTATCAGCCTCTAGAGTTGGTGTCCCATTAACTTTATCAGCCTCTAGAGTCGGTGTCCCATTAACTTTATCAGCCTCTAGAGTTGGTGTCCCATTAACTTTATCAGCCTCTAGAGTTGGTGTCCCATTAACTTTATCAGCCTCTAGAGTTGGTGTCCCATTAACTTTATCAGCCTCTAGAGTTGGTGTCCCATTAACTTTATCAGCCTCTAGAGTTGGTGTCCCATTAACTTTATCAGCCTCTAGAGTTGGTGTCCCATTAACTTTACATTACAGGGGAAAATGGGTCTCATAGGAGGGCTGTGGGCGGGTCAGAAATCCGTCTACCAGTGACATCATCATCAATGGGGAATCCAAGCTAATAGAAACGGCAGGCTTTCTATTCCTGAAAAGTTACAATGTTAAAGTGGAAGCCATTGTACTCGCCATAATGAAAGTCGAAATACTTTTTTCAAAGATATTGTTTTAACTCATTGACTGCCAAGGCCCGAGTTTCCCGAGTTATTACAGTAGTCCCAGGCTGCCACAGCCCGAGTTTCCCGAGTTGGAAGCCATTTTGAAAAAAAAAAAAATCATTTTTTTTTTTATAAAAAAAATTCTAAAAATGCCTCAAATGTATTAGGCATGATCGCAATTGTGAAATTGCATGTTTATCCCCATAACAAACACATCTTTCAAAATGTCAAAAATGGCTGTTTTGTCTGACTTTGAAGGCTTGTATCTCATGAATGCCTGAACGGATTTCCAAGCGGATTTTTTTGTTTGAAAGCTGTTAGAAAGTACTACACATATGGTGCATATATGGTGCATGGGCGTGCACGATCCGTGCACTAAAAATTGATCCGTGCACTAGAAATTTAAGAACGTGGCATCCTGGTACTTGGCGGCCATCTTGAAAAGGGCATTCAATGAGTTAAAAAAAGAAATCTGTCAAACGATGATGTCACTGGTGGATGGATTTGACCCGCCCACAGCTCTCCCATCTCCTGGGGGTCCCTGATTCAAATAAATATGATTCTAGGGGGTCCCTGATTCAAATAAATATGATTCTAGGGGGTCCCTGATTCAAATAAATATGATTCTAGGGGGTCCCTGATTCAAATAAATATGATTCTAGGGGGTCCCTGATTCAAATAAATATGATTCTAGGGGGTCCCTGATTCAAATAAATATGATTCTAGGGGGTCCCTGATTCAAATAAATATGATTCTAGGGGGTCCCTGATTCATGGCCAAATAAATATGAGTCTAGGGGGTCCCTGATTCATGGCCAAATAAATATGATTCTAGGGGGTCCCTGATTCATGGCCAAATAAATATGATTCTAGGGGGTCCCTGATTCATGGCCAAATAAATATGATTCTAGGGGGTCCCTGATTCATGGCCAAATAAATATGATTCTAGGGGGTCCCTGATTCATGGCCAAATAAATATGATTCTAGGGGGTCCCTGATTCATGGCCAAATAAATATGATTCTAGGGGGTCCCTGATTCATGGCCAAATAAATATGATTCTAGGGGGTCCCTGATTCATGGCCAAATAAATATGATTCTAGGGGGTCCCTGATTCACGGCCAAATACATATGATTCTAGGGGGTCCCTGATTCACGGCCAAATAAATATGATTCTAGGGGGTCCCTGATTCACGGCCAAATACATATGATTCTAGGGGGTCCCTGATTCATGGCCAAATAAATATGATTCTAGGGGGTCCCTGATTCATGGCCAAATAAATATGATTCTAGGGGGTCCCTGATTCACGGCCAAATAAATATGATTCTAGGGGGTCCCTGATTCACAGCCAAATACATATGATTCTAGGGGGTCCCTGATTCACAGCCAAATACATATGATTCTAGGGGGTCCCTGATTCACGGCCAAATAAATATGATTCTAGGGGGTCCCTGATTCATGGCCAAATAAATATGATTCTAGGGGGTCCCTGATTCATGGCCTAATACATATGATTCTAGGGGGTCCCTGATTCATGGCCTAATAAATATGATTCTAGGGGGTCCCTGATTCATGGCCAAATAAATATGATTCTAGGGGGTCCCTGATTCATGGCCAAATAAATATGATTCTAGGGGGTCCCTGATTCATGGCCTAATACATATGATTCTAGGGGGTCCCTGATTCATGGCCAAATAAATATGATTCTAGGGGGTCCCTGATTCATGGCCAAATAAATATGATTCTAGGGGGTCCCTGATTCATGGCCAAATAAATATGATTCTAGGGGGTCCCTGATTCACGGCCAAATAAATATGATTCTAGGGGGTCCCTGATTCATGGCCTAATACATATGATTCTAGGGGGTCCTTGACATGAAAGAGTTTGAGAACCTGCTGGCATAGAAACATGCGTTTTCCCAAAAAGAAAAACCTTAGAAGGATTTAGAAGACACTTATAGAAATTCAAATGTTCACGATAAAATAGCAGATCTACAAGCTTGCAGTGCGGCACCGCGAGCTTGTATATTATTGATTGATTGAAGACGTTATTAGAAGTTTGCATAGGAAAAAGTACAGCTTCATGACGGTACAGTTCACTGGTACAAGGTCTACTAAAAGGAGATCCTAGAACAGTGTTTCTCAACCTTTGTTCTGCATGGGCACACTTTTCATGTCCCAAGAATCCATGGTCACACCAACATAATACGGGGGTGTAAATATCATCACTGTCGGGAAGACATCCATTAAGTTTCAAATCGTATACGTTTCTTCGCAAAGTAAAGCCCTGCTTCATCATACAAGGCTGTCGCACAACAGTAGTGAAAACAGCAGATCTACAAGCACACAACGCCTTGCACCGCGAGGCGTTGTGTGCTTGTAGATCTGCTGTTTTCACTAGTTTACATCATTTTTAAAATGATAAATACAATACTGGTTTTCAAGCAGTTTCAAGGGGCACACTTGACCCTTCTCAGGGGCACACCAAAGGTCCCCAGGACCAGTGGTTGAGAAACACTGGTCTAGAATATCTGCTGTTTTCCAAAGGTTAAAGTAGTAATTAAAGTATGATTGTGTTCAGGAGATCAAGGAGGCTCAGAGCTGCTCTGTGAAGAACTAATAAAGTAATAAAGTAGTAATTAAAGTAATAAAGTAGTAATTAAAGTAATAAAGTAGTAATTAAAGTAATAAAGTAGTAATTAAAGTAATAAAGTAGTAATTAAAGTAATAAAGTAGTAATTAAAGTATGATTGTCTTCAGGAGATCAAGGAGGTGAAGAAGGAAGAGAAGGAGCAACGAGGAGGGGGAGGGGGGGAGCGCTCCACCCGCAGCGGGGGAGGGGGAGGGGCCGGGGGCGGGGCCAGGCAGGACGACAAGGACAAGGCCGGGGGCGGGGCCGGCAGCAACCAATCGGAGGAGGCCGGGGAGCAGCGCTCCTCTGTGATTGGTGGAGGACCCAAGAGGAAGGAGGTGGAGCAGCTGAAGATCGTGCGAGCAGAACTCAAGTAGGTTGACTCTTCAACAGGGGGTCTAGGACCCCCTAGGGGGTCCTCTTAGTCAGGGGTTTTCAAAGTGGGTGACGGGGCACCCTGGGGTGCTGCGACGGCAGTCCAGGGGTGCCGCGAGATCATTTGATAATATTTGAAATTTATTTGGACACTTTTCAGTCAGTTCTAACCAAAATGGCTGTTATCTCAACGTTTTCCTCACAACATAATCACTAAAATATCGCCACTGTCAGGCAGAAACCTCGTATCTCCAAGTTTCAAATGTGTACGTCTTTTGCCCTGCTTCATCATACAAGACTGTCGCACAAAACTAGTGAAAACAGCAGATCTACAAGCACACAACGCCTCGCATCCCAAGGCGTTGTGTGCTTGTAGATCTGCTGTTTTCATTCGTTTAGTACATTTTATAGATGCTAAATACAAAACGAACGGTTTTGGACATACAAGGTTTCCACCCAACAACGATGATATGCTATAAATATAAGGTGCTGGGAGTGAAAATTATAATGTAGGGGTGCCTCGGATTAAAACAATATTCATGGGGTGACCTGAGACTAAAAGGTTTGGGAACCCCTGATCTAGTAGTATAGTGGTGTGTATAAACTGTATGTACTGTATCTCTCTCCACAGGAAGGCTCAGGAGTCTCAGATTGAAGCTTCTCTTAGACATGTATGGTTGTGTATAAACGGTGTGTTTGTCTCCCCCTACAGGAAGGCCCAGGAGTCTCAGAGAGAGATGAAGCTGTTATTAGACATACTGTAGTATAGTGTGGTATAGTATAGTAATGTGGTATAGTGTTTTGTATAAACGGTGTGTTTGTCTCCCCCTGCAGGAAGGCTCAGGACTCACAGAGAGATGAAGCTGTTATTAGACATACTGTAGTATAGTGTGGTATAGTATAGTAATGTGGTATAGTGTTGTGTATAAACGGTGTGTTTGTCTCCCCCTACAGGAAGGCCCAGGAGTCTCAGAGAGAGATGAAGCTTCTCTTAGACATGTATCGCTCTGCTCCTAAAGAACAGAGAGATAAAGTTCAACTGATGGCTGCTGAGAAGAAAGCCAAGTCCGAGGTACAGTATGTTATCATGTACATTACAGAGCATGTGAGCGGAGTGGAGCGGGAACGAAAGCCGCTCCGCGCTCCAGAGAGCTCTTGTCCCGCTCGCTTCATCCTTTGCTTTGCCACAACAAGTGTTCCCAACACAAATGCCTGCTGTAACGTCAGCCTTTGATGGAGAGCTGCCTTCAATGTTACAAAAGACACCATCTAAGGCATTGTATTTTTTAATAAGACGGGCAATAAAACTAAAAATGCAATTTCGTGATCATGCCTAACACATTTCTGGAGCTCAAAAAAAATTTGAAAAAAAAAAAGATTTGAAAAAAAAAAATGATTTTTTTCTTCAAAAACGGCCCAAACTCGAGAAACTCGGGGTTGGCACAGCGGTGGTACCAATACAAACTCGGGAAACTCGGGGTTGGCACCATATGTGTTAACTGACACAAGGTAGGTAAGGCTATTCATTATAAACATAGCCTACTTGTGTGGATGACATAGATACATTTGACTTGAGTGAAATCTTGATAAAGGTTTGCTCTCCTCTCCGCGGTGCGTTGCCATGTACTGCATGCACTCTGCACTGTTTTGTTGGAAACATGCGGCGCACGGCCCCGAACAGGGTCGGCTAGGAGCGGAGGAGGTCGGCGCTCCAAAGCCGCTCAGACCCATTTGAAAAGTCGCTCGCTCACGTCAAAAACGGCCCGCTCCGCTCCGTTCATATACTCTGGTACATTAATAACTAATGATAAACTTGATTTCCATTATGTCTCCTCTTTAACACTAATTGGCAAAACAATGTATATCATTTGTAATCGTTTAATTGTCACCTTTACAACGAGGTACAGCTTGTAAGGATCTGGCATTCGTGGAATGAGCAACACAGCCAAACGTGTGGGTAGCACCCCTCAAAAAATTGTCAAAATGGGATTGAATGATTGCACTCTCCCACAGTAATAAGGAAAAGGAAAAACAACACATATTGGCCATGTATACACTTTGTTAATGTTAAGCTCAGTGTCAGGGAAGCCCACAACGAGAGTAAATGCAAGCAGAACAGTATAATATATTACAGGCCATGTTGCCAAATTGTTGGTCGGTGCTACCCACATGTTTGGCTGTGTTGCTCATGCCTCGAATGTGTCCTCATAGTGAAGCTGGTAGAGACTTTATTATACAATAATGATATTGTTTCTAATAGCTCTGTATACAATAATGATATTGTTTCTAATAGCTCTGTATACAATAATGATATTGTTTCTAATAGCTCTGTATACAATAATGATATTGTTTCTAATAGCTCTGTATACAATAATGATATTGTTTCTAATAGCTCTGTATACAATAATGATATTGTTTCTCCAGGCAGAGGAGCTCAGACAGCGTCTACGGGACTTAGAGGAGAGGGAGAGGAGGGAGGGGAAGAAGATGGCTGATGAAGAGGCTCTGAGGAAGATCAGATCAGTGGAGGAACAGATCGACATCCTGAACAAGAAGCTGTCTATCGCTAAACAGGTCTGTCTGTCTGTCTGTCTGTCTGTCTGATGTCTGTCTGATGTCTGTCTGTCTGTCTGTCTGTCTGTCTGTCTGTCTGTCTGTCTGTCTGTCTGTCTGTCTGTCTGTCTGTCTGTCTGTCTGTCTGATGTCTGTCTGCTTTTTACAGATAATTAATCAGGTTTAGTTTTTCCACCACAGAACATCTTTCTCACTGGATGAGTTTCAGGCGTAGTGATCATAGCTGCACCAACCAACAGTCAACAAACACCAGGGCAGCAATGGGAGAAGCCACCGATCAGACCGCTAATTTTCTCAGCCCTGTGGATGGAATATTTATTTTATTTTATTCTTATTCTCATTTTACCAGGAGGAGGGTGCATTACTCAGTGAGATGGACGTCACCGGCCAGGCCTTCGAGGACATGCAGGAGCAGAACATCATTATTAATATATTATTATTAATATTACTATTATTATATTAACAGGAGGAGGATGCATTACTCAGTGAGATGGACGTGACCGGCCAGGCCTTCGAGGACATGCAGGAACAGAACATCCGTCTGATGCAGCAGCTCAGAGAGAAAGACGATGCTAACTTCAAACTGATGAGTGAAAGAATAAAGTCCAACCAGATCCACAAGCTGCTGAAGGAGGAGAAGGAAGAACTGGCTGACCAGCTGTTAACCTTAAAGACACAGGTACTTCTAACTAACCTATAACTAGCACACACACTGACCAGCTACTGACGCTGAAGACACAGGTACACTACACACGCACACGCACGCACACACACACACACACACACACACACACACACACACACACACACACACACACCACACACACACACACACTCTGACCAGCTGTTACAGCTGAAGACAGGTTTCCAGTGTGTCTCATTGTTCAGAGTGGAGACGCTGACCTCAGCAGAGATGATAAACTCTGACAGGATGATGTTTAATGACCCTAAAGGATTATTATTACAACACTACTTAATGAAGACATTAATACATTTACCCAAAGGTTCAAGGTTGTACTTTATTGTTATGTATTTTGTACAGGAACATAAGACTAACATTTATTTTTGTTCGGCTTCCTTACAGACAATGCAGTGGTCTAGACTATATAAAATAACAGCAAAACAACAGAAAACAACACATCTAAGAATAATGACTTAGGAAAGAAAGACAGTGCTAAAGCAAAAGAGCAAAGAGAATGAGAAAAGCATCTCAGCTGTACATGTGCATAAAGTGGTGTATTTTATACACCAATGGCATATTTTCCTGTTGTAGCTACTGTACTGTAACAGAAGTGACACAACAAACGATTTGTGTGTGTGTGTGTGTGTGTGTGTGTGTGTGTGTGTGTGTGTGTGTGTGTGTGTGTGTGTGTGTGTGTGTGTGTGTGTGTGTGTGTGTGTGTGTGTGTGTGTGTGTGTGCGTGCGTGCGTGCAGGTGGATGCTCAGCTGCAGGTGGTCAGGAAGCTGGAGGAGAAAGAGCGCCTCCTTCAGGGCACCATCAACACTGCAGAGAGAGAGCTGGCTCTGAGGACACAGGCTCTGGACATGAACAAACGCAAGGTAACAGCCAATCACAGAGCAGCACCGCACACAGCCAGCCAATCAGGCTCTGGACATGAACAAACGTAAGGTACCTCCGTAGGGGCGGGGCTTCTGGCAGGGTATTAGTTATATTCTAATACAGACTAGAGTTGTGATCGGGCACATTTTTTCTGTCCGTTCCGAAACGTGTCCGACAGTTTTTTGTCCGACCCGAATCGACGTCTGAGCATTAATCATTAAAATGCATCCGACCCGCGCCGAGGCCTGAACCTTAGTTTTCACCGCTTTTTTGCCTCATTTCTTTTTCTTTGAGGAAGCCACTGATTTACACTCACTAGCAAACGTGTTCTAATGTGCAGTGCATGCAGCGTGCCTGCTTGTTACCCTTAATAATACTAAGCCACATTGTGGCTTGTGAAAGTGTTTTTTTTTTACGTTGTTTATTAAATAATATATTGTGCACTGTGTGTCTGGTCTGACTGCAATGCACACATGTGTGTGCAGCAGTGCACACACATACTTTATTCCTCTTACAGCAGACCTTTTTCAAAGACTTAGCAAACTGTTGTTAACTCATTTAGTGCCACCCCTTTCACCACTAGAGGGCGCCCAGTGGCCAGAGAAAATCCCATAGAGATATGCTGGTATATGCAGAAGCGCTGCAGCCATGACTTGCCTGAACACTTTCCTTTGTGCATGACTGCATGTACAGGAAGAGGATGAAGTTAGCTTGAAGTTAGCTATTGGCTACCAAGCATTTTAGAAGCCTTATTTTCGTCAACTTAGCCATGATTAAACCTTGCACACCTCATGCATGGGAAAAAAACAGAGAAGAATGAGCTCTGAAAAATCCAATGCAATCCAGAGTGGATTTGTGCAGTTTGTTCACAGCTTTCAAACAAAAAAATCCGATTGGAAATCCATTCAGGCATTCTTGAGATAATCGCCCTTATGTTTTACATGTAATGTAAACAAAAATGGCTGCCCTGTATGTTAGATGGGGTTGTATGGGGGTGGAACATGCAAAATCGCGATTGAAATCATGTTCACCAGATTTGATGGGGTCCAAAAAAAAAAAAAAAAAATTCAAAAAAATTTTTTTCAAAAAAAAAAAAAAAAAATTTTTTTTTTTTTTTTTTTTTTTTTTATATCCCGAACTTGTTCGGGATAGGCACCCTGTGATACGATCATATATCCCGAACTAATTCGGGATAGGCACTCAATGAGTTAAAATATTCACACAAACACACAAACCTTTTCCACAGTTAACAATGTAAAATATTATTCAGTATTACCAGCATTGACAAATCTGACATCTGCTTTTAATGTCCAGTGTCCACAGACTCCACAACAGCAGCCGTGGCCGTCTAATGAACTGTCAGAAACTGTTGACGGGTGATTCCACCATGTGCTAACATTCAGAGATAAATCTCTTCCACTCCAAAATAACTCAAGTTAAAACTCTGTCTGTCTGTCTGTCTGTCTGTCTTTATTATTGTCATGAAATTGTACAAATATTGCCAAAGCACAAATACAATTATGACAAACAGCAAACAACCTAACAATAAACATCAATGAAATTACATTACATAAAGGAGATGGTGCGGTACAGTAAACATAATGGTGTACAGTATATGTGTCCTACTGGTCCCTTTTCTTGTGACAGGAGTTGACATAGTTTGCAGCTAAAACTGCACATTCTTTCATTTCTCCCAAAAGGAGTGGCAATTTATCCCTTTCTGTCATACTTCTGAATTCTAGGCAAATTATTTCAATTTTTGGTAAGAATTCCTCCCTACTGTTTGTGTATTTTTTACATTGTGTTAGGAAGTGTAATTCTGTCTCTACAGCTCCCTCATCACAATGACAGCACAGCCTCTCCTCTCTGTCTGTGTCTGCCCTTCTCTATCGCCAAGCCGTGATCACTCAGTCTGTACATTGTCAATGTCTTTCTCAGGTTGTTATCAGTTACTGTGCTTAGGTAATCTGCCACAATGTACTGTCTGTTTAGGGCCAAATATGTTTCTAGTTTGTGTTGTGATTGTGTAAGTTCATTCCTCTCTCTCTCTCTCTCTCTCTCTCTCTCTCTCTCTGTCTCTCTGTCTCTCTCTCTCTCTCTCTCTCTCTCTCTCTCTCTCTCTCTCTCTGGTCTCTCTCTCTCTCTCTCTCTCTCTCTCTCTCTGTCTCTCTGTCTCTCTCTCTCTCTCTCTCTCTCTCTCTCTCTCTGTCTCTCTGTCTCTCTCTCTCTCTCTCTCTCTCTCTCTCTCTCTCTCTCTCTCTGTCTCTCTGTCTCTCTCTCTCTCTCTCTCTGTCTCTCTGTCTCTCTGTCTCTCTCTCTCTCTCTCTCTGTCTCTCTGTCTCTCTCTCTCTCTCTCTGTCTCTCTCTCTCTCTCTCTCTCTCCTCTCTCTCTCCTCTCTCAGACTCAGGAGTCATGTCTGCTATCAGAGGAGGTTCGCTCTCAGCTGGATCAGGTGCAACAGCGCCTCCGTCTGGTCAGAGAGGAGGTGATCGAGAACAGCATCTCTAGAGAGAAGGAGAGCTTCAACGCACGCCGTGCACAGGTACGTACACACACACACGCACGCACGCACGCACGCACGCACGCACGCACGCACGCACGCACGCCACACACGCACACACACCGGTGTCTACATGACAAGAAAGAGACACTGGTGTCTACTGTCTACATGTTGACCAGAAAGAGACAGAGCAGAAAGTGGTTCAGTCAGCTGGGGCATTAAGGTCTGCCCTAGTCTCGCGTGGCCAGACTGTTGCCTCCGCGATTTGGTAAATGCTCCCGTCAACAGTCTGGGGCACGGAAATAGAAACGATGAGTGTGAGATAAAGCAGATGTGACGCAACCTCTCCCTTGGTGCAGTAGCAATAACATGTCCTACTGGAAGCGTTAAGTCTCCTTTCAATATTTCTAGGGGCATTATTTCGTCTTTCTCTGGTGTTATTGGTGTTACCTCCATGATGTTTTTCAAACGTTTTCTTAAACTATACACCCATAACAAGAATATGCTGCTCAAATGACTCTGTCTGTGCTAGTGTGTTTCTGTTATGTTTCCAATGGGATTACAGTTCAGTGCAGCAGTGGCTACTTCGATACTCGCCGTTCAGGAGCTGCCGTTCCAGACTCTACAGTATATAGCATTCGGAGATTGTGAATAGTTGTCTGGCTACGCGAGACTAGGCCTGCCCTGATCAGATGTGTCTGTTTGTTTGTTTGATTGATTGTTGCTGTTGTTGTTAAATTCAGAAGATTCAGATTATATTGAAGGGATCGTCGCTCCTTGAGATGCAGCGTCTCATGTTCAAGAGAGACCATAAAAACATGAAGAACCAAAGAACATGAACAGCAGACATAAATACAAGACAAGAATTACAGATACACGTTCATACACAGATAGCTTTAATGCTCATCCTCTCCCACCCATCAGCTGGTGAGCAATAGAAGAGAGACTGGGACACAATACAATACAATACAAATACATAGAGTGTACAGTTTGTCCATACAGGTAGAGTCACTTTAGAAACACATACAAGTTGATTCCAGATGTGAATGTAGGAGGGATGAGATGGATCTGAGAGATGGAGGAAGATCAGCTTTATGACTGAAACACCTGCGTCCAATCAACCTCCTTAGTGATGGTTGGTGGATCATAGTAAGATGTTGCAGGTGTCTGAGTGGATGATGATGCAGTAGATTAAACCAGATACTGTTTCAGCTACAGGTACTGTAGGAAGAGTGATTAAAGTGAATGCATTTTAAAAATGAAGAGAAGCCAATGCAATTGCCCTCTTGATTGGGATGCAGCCTACAGTAGGTTGTTATCATTATCATTATTATCATCATTATCATCATTATCATTATCATAATAATGATCATCATCATCATCATCCTCCCGGACATTTCCAAACTGAGGAGGAAGATCGAGAAAGCAAAGAAACCAGCAGAGAAGATCAGCAACGGAGACGAGATCCTCAACGAGGAAATCAACGAGTACAAGGTACTGATGATCTGTAGACCCTCTGCTATAATGATCTATAGACCCTCTGGTATAATGACCTATAGACCCTCACTGTTCTAATGATCTGTAGACCTCCTCACTGCTATAACAAAGTGGTCAAGTGATCTCCAAACTACCAGCCTCCGTCCCCAGTCAGTAGAATATAATAGAGTCAGATGATTGACATGGATCTATCATAAAGGTGTGATTATTGGATACAGTTTAATAAGCAGTTTTGAGGAGTCAACTTTTGTGTAGATCTTGTTCAGCCTCCTCATAGTTACTATGAGTGGTGACGTCGTGCGGGACCAGGTCATGTAGATCCATACACCAGGGGTTGACACTAAGGTCTCCCACCACACACACACACACCCCACACCCCACCACACACACGGAAAAAAATTAAATAAAACTGTCATAGACCTGGTTGCTTGTTTCTCTATCAAAAACAACACCTGGCAACATTGGGTGATCAGAGTCAGAGATGTGTTTATCTTAGCACAGGACGCTAAACAAGCAGGCTGCAGTGGACACACATGCTGCTCATGATTAAATGCATTTATGTTGCGCAATATTGTGGATATGTGTGGCTGGATACCAACAGCTATAGATTTCAGCACTTTTGCAGGAATAGCCTGGTGCCCTGTGCTTCAGCACGTAAAGTGTGTGCATTAATCTGGCCATTCTTTAGCATGATGTGAGTTTGTACGCCTTGTAGATTAGCTGTTTTCAACTGAGCTCACGCAGCCACCACAAGCTGCAGTTCGTTGTGTGTGTGTGTGTGTGAGAGTCAGAGTGTGTGTGGAGGGACGAGGGAGAGATTTAATATTATGTTAATCAAAATGGGCACTTGCCCGGTCGGGCAACCTGGTAGCAAGCTTCACCTACCCGACCGTTTTATTGACCTGCCCCGGGACAGCCTTAGCGTCAACCCCTGCATTCACCTATGGATAGAAAACAGCCAAACATCGTGATGCCCACCTTTCCTGCATCCAAGTTTAACTGCCAAACCAATGGGCACACATTAAGTGAAGGCAGTTCAGAACTTAAGGGAAAAACCCCAAATCACATTTTGGGACTGAAAATACATTTCAGTCTTGGGATAATTTTTTTTGGCTTTAATTTTAGAATATATTATATATATCATGACATTAAACAGAATCTGTCATTGTTTGAACTCTAATCATCTGTGTGTGTGTGTGTGTGTGTGTGTGTGTGTGTGTGTGTGTGTGTGTGTGTGTGTGTGTGTGTGTGTGTGTGTGTGTGTGTGTGTGTGTGTGTACGTGCGCTCTCCCCCAGGCTCGTCTGACCTGCCCGTGCTGTAACTCTCGTGTCAAAGACGCGGTCCTGACCAAGTGTTTCCACGTGTTCTGCTTCGAGTGCGTGAAGACGCGCTACGACACGCGCCAGAGGAAATGCCCCAAATGCAACGCCGCCTTTGGAGCCAACGACTTCCACCGCATATACATCGGATAGAAACCTCCTGAACCACTAGGGGGCGATACAACAACTTCCACCGCATATAGCGCATCGCAGGGGAAGTGGTTTACTGGTGCTACTTACAAATCTCCCATTCATTTTCACCATAGACTTTTACAAAAATATTTATAACAATTATGTTAAGCCTCGAACCAAGCCATCCAGGATGGCAGTGAATGATGACCATACAACCTTTGTTTCTATGAAAAGAACATTTTGAAAATCGCTAAACAAAGGGTAGTTATTAAATGTAGTATATCAAATAATGTAATATTGAAATATGTTTTCACATAGGATCAAAGGTTATATGATCATGATTCACCTCCATCCTGGATGGCTTGGTTCGAGGCTTAACATAATTGTTATAAATATTTGTGTAAAAGTCTATGGGGAAGATGAATGGGGAATATTAAGTGACACCAGGAAACCACTTCCACTGTGATGCTCTATACATGGAATAGAAGAACACTGGGTGTCAAGGACCACCATGTTGATATTAGGGACTTTAAGCTCCGACAGCTACGGTAACCGGAAATGTCGGCGCTCGATAGATAAACCTGCCTGCCGTCGCAGCCGTTCCTGCTACGGCAGAAGCTCCCTTTTACGTAGCGTCTACGTCTGCTGCGTTGACGCGTCGCCATGGGAACCAAAGAGGGGAGGGACAGCCGTCTCCGGCGGCTGTTTGCTTAACGGTTTTGACGGCGATTTTCTCCTTAAAATGGTCGGAGCTTAAAGTCCTTAATATGTAGCGTGTTTGGACCCCCGTCTGAAAATGTTTGGTGCCAGGGACCCCCAAAAGAGAAGATTTACGTTAAAAAATGATTCATAATTTTCGAAAAATGTTTTGAGATCAAAAATAGCAGATGTACAAGCTGATACATTTTGAATGCCCAACGTATAAATTAAATGGTTAAAGAATTTGATTTGATTTGATTTAATGCTATATATTCGTGCCATACTGTTGGCTGGGGACCTCCTTGGAAGCCCCTCCAGGACCCCTGGGGGTCCCCAGACCCAACCTTTAGAACCAGTGAGCTAGAAACAAACCACAGTGTTGTCCTGCTGCCTTCCCACCATGAGGGGGCGCCAAACAGCAGACTAGTGGCCCAGAGAGGACAAAGAGGAATTAACCAAATGGACCAGTATTTTATGTTTTAACTATTGAAAAAATAGCAGATCTACAAGCTAGCAGCGCAACACATTTGTAAAAATCTTTGAATATACAGTATGTATTTTTAAAGCGAATATTTGTAACTCCAATTTTGCTTCTGGGGGGTCCCTGGAGCTGGGGGGTCCCTGGAGCTTCTGGGGGGTCCCTGCTTCTGGGGGGTCCCTGGAGCTAAATAGTTTGAGACGGATAAATACACATCATTTTTCGGGTCAAAGATATTCAAAGACTGCTAATCTACAAGCTCACAGCCGCACTGTGAGCTTGTAGATCTGCTATTTTTCAATGGTTAAAGTAACAATGGGTAATAATGCGTTGGGTTTAAGGAACCCCCTGGAACCTCCCCTAAGGACCCCTGGGGGTCCCCGGACCCCACCTTGAGAAGCATTGCTGTGAGGGCACCACGAGATCTACTATTCTCTAGATCTCTAGATCCTCCCATTCTCGCTGAGACGATGCGGATGCCGTGTAACTCTGATTTTAACAAGGATAATATCATCTAACATGAGCGTAGTTTAACATTTATCTTACATAATGTGTCAGGATCTCTTTTTTATTTTATTGCATTTTTGGTTGCTTTTGTATTTGTTAGTTTCATCCATGTTCTGTTGCTGGGTAGAAAACCTCTCCTGTCCATAATGTGAAAAGTATTGATTAATTAACACTTTAGCCATTTGCACCCAAACTTGTTTTCAGATTTTACCGCACATGGCCTTTTCGTTGTTTAATATCAGAAGGCCATCTGATAAACCCCGCAGTAATGCTCATCGTCCCCACGCCCATTTATGGACATGCAAGGTTTTCACCCGACAGTGATGTCATGGTGACATCATGATGACATCATGGTTTAGTGGGTACTGTGTCATAATGCTAGTTATTAAAGTACAGTAGAAACATGAGATTATTGCTGCTTCCTGTTGATCTGTGTGAATGTTGACAGGATATGATCATATATGGTCATGTTCTCTGGTCATCTGAAATGTTTTGTTAGTGTGGTTGCTATCGGCAACACACTGTAGTTCTGGGTCAGAGAACTTTAATGCCAGCTATTTATTTTTTTATTTTTTATTTTTTTTGTGAACCTGAAGTTATATTTGGGTTGAAAACAATACAATGTCCAATCAAGACAGGATTGGTCATGCTTCACATGGCATCACAATATCTAATATAAATGTTAAAAGGTGATACACCATGCATTTAAAAAGTATTTATGTCATATTTTTTATGTCCCAAAAACGTTTTTCAAAAGGTTTGAGGCTAAATTACCACTCCTGAAGAGCCGCTCTCAGAGCATTTTCAGCTGCCCCCCCCCCCCCCCCCCCCCAAATAAATAAATAAATAAATAAAATAAAATAAATATATATATATATATATTTGAAGAAAAATAAATCTTTTGAAAAAATACAATTTAGCTATTTCTTTTCTTCAAAAACGTCCGTCGATGATGTCAGCGACGGCAGCAAATCTGGACAGCCTGTTTTGAGAACCCGTGGGATGCTTTTTACCTTCGCCTTCTCAAAACCAGAGAAAGACACAATGTACAGAAATAGGACTTTGTGAGGATAGAAGGTGCCAGTGGGACCCCAAAAAAAGGTTTTAAAATAGAAAAAGTGAAATTTCATGGTGGATCACCTTTAAGACAGAATGGTGAGCGGTGACTCGCGACCCTGAGTTTCACCTTTCTAGTTTCTTGCGCCAGCAGAGCACACCGAGTACGTGCACGCTCCTCACAGTACGTGCACGCTCCTCACAGTACGTGCGCGCTCCTCACAGTACGTGCACGCTCCTCACAGTACGTGCACGCTCCTCTACAGGCGTGCACGTAGGCCATACATGGCCGTGAGTGCACAAGGCACAAGTTGGCACCTCGACAGAGAGCAGTGTAGTTTTTGTTGACTAAATGATAAGGTTTTAGTCGACTAAAACTACAATGAATTGTATTGGACTACGGTTTGTGTTGGCTTATCTGTTGACTGAACCGTTAGAATCATGATCCCTGCAGAGCACCAACGCTCCTCAAAGCTTTTAAAAGTGAAACTTTGAAGTACAGAGGATGGTATGCACGCCATGCACATTACAACCGTCAACCTGTGAATTATAGATAGATAGATAGATAGATACATAGATAGATAGATAGATACATAGATATATAGATACATAGATAGATAGATAGATAGAGAGGATCGTATGCAGATTACAACCGTCAACCCTGTGATTTGAACTGTAGGCTCTTGGCGAGCTTTCTGGTGGTTCAGGGTAGGGCATTCACGAATAGTGATTTTTAGTATTCGAATTATTCAACCTCAAAGTATTCAAATAGTCGAATATTCGACAGGACTGGCCAAACTGTCAAATATTAAGTAAGCAAGAGGCGAACATAGCAGATCTGTGAAAATAGCAGATCTACATGCTCAATGTGAGCTTGTAGATCTGCTATGTTCACAATATTTATCTGCGGAACCGAGTCACATTAAATGTAATACCTACAATTCCTATCTAGCCAAGCTTTATAAACCATGAAGAAATATATATATACCAGTAGTTTTAAAGAGAAAACAATAAAAAAATAAAAAAATAAGCGAATATTCAACTTGGGTGAACAACGTCGAATAGTGACTTTGATATTCTAATATTCTAATATTTGGTGAATGCCCAGTTCAGGGTGAGCGTTGAGTTCCCTCAGGCTGACGGTAGCGGAGGCCAGCATTCTGCTCCTAAACCCTGGCAGTGTGTTTGTCATGAGGTGAGTCATCACAGTGGTGTAAAGTAACTAACTACTGATAAAGTACTGATACTCAAGTACGATGTTGAGGTACTTTTATTTTGTTGGACTATTTACAATTCTCCCTAGGTTTTACTTCTACTCCACTGCATCTCAAATATACTTTTTTACTCCACTACAATTATTTGAAAACCTGAGTCACTAAAGTTACTTTGTAGATTCTGATTATTATTACAAAACAAACAATGTTGCTCACAATGCATCACATTACAACTCATTGTGAGCTTGTAGTTTCAAAAGATTTTTTATACATTTCTGAACTTTTTCAAATGGAGCATTTTTCACAATGAGTCCACTTTCCACTTTATATTTTGATGATTTTACTGCAGTACATTTTTTAAAACAGGACTTCTAGGCTCATTTTAACACAGTAGGTTATTTCTACATTGCAGTATTGATACTTTTACTTGAGTGAAACGTGAGTAGGCTTCCATCACTGAGTTATTGTGTGTTTGATAGACAGAAGGTAATTTTGGGGTGAAGTAGCAAGTAGGCTGTTCCTTTTAAAGGAGTAGTTCACCCCCAAAATGACTTATTTTTTCTCCTATGGATGGAGCCTTAAGTTTAATAATATTTTTAGTTTTTTGTCGCATTCCTAAGCCTATAATTTGAGCCTACTCTTAGGCCCATTGATTCCAGATGCATCTAGAGTCAGTGGGGGTACATTTACTATAATCAAATGATTGTCATAGGAATGTGACAAAAAACTGAAATATTATTGAACTCAAGTCTCCATGTCATGAGTGATCAATAGAAATAAGTCATTTGGGGGGTGAACTACTCCTTTAACCTCTGACCCTATAATAAACGGACCACAACTCCCATCATGCACCTCTCCCCTCATGGACCGGTCCAGTAGGTTCAGCTCTATTGTAAGATGTTTAAATAGAACTACATCTCCCATCATGCACCTGTCCCCTCATGGACCGGTCCAGTAGGTTTTAATGTTAACTCAGCTCTACTGTAAGATGTTTAAATAGAACTACATCTCCCATCATGCACCTGTCCTCTCCCGGACCGGTCCAGTAGGTTTTGCTCTGCTGTAAAAATAGAACCAGTTCCACGGGAGCGCGCATGCAGCGCGCGTCAGGAGAGGACAGAACAGGAGCAGAAAGAAGACAAGACTTTAATCTGTTGATTTCTTCTGATCAAACTCAGACATTAAGGATTATTATTATTAATATTAAATCATCTTCATCTCCATATCTGGACTGTAGGAACTCCTCATCATCATCATCTACGTCATCGCGCAGCGGAGCGACGTAAAGAAAAGAACAACAACTTTTCAGACATTGTTGTTTCATTGTATCCGTTTTTATTACTAACACTTTAAACTGTTTACCGTTGGCGCTCTGCCTCTGATCTGCCTTTTATGACCAAATATAGTCACACCGCTGCAGCGCGTCCGGAGCGTCCGCTTTTTGGAGATCTGTTTTTTTATCCATGAATTTAATTATTGGAGAAGTTTAGGAGTTTGCTGCGTAAATGAACCTTCAGCTCTAAGCTGTTGGATGGTTGTGTTTTCAGCCATAGATTTTAATGCCAACAGTCTTCATTCCTTCATGCAAACTGATCTGATCTTTAAACAGTGTTTAGCTGCAGTTTGATGATCTGTCAACACCGATCCATTTATAAATCTGATTTATTATAGCAGACACTCAGACTCGCTGATCACAGTATTATTATCTTTTTATAGTTTATTAATAACTCTGTAATAACATCAAAACACAGTCGTTGTTTTTTTCCTCTGTAAACATTACAGACAAATCAAAAGTTTTTAAAAGATTTATAGAAGCGTCCAGTCAGAACCGCTGATCTGACAGTATTATTTATAGCCTGTCAAACCAAATACAGTCTGTAAGAACAAACTAGATTACAGGATACTTTATTTTATACATTAGTTAGTATTTTCCCTCCTCGGTAAAAACCCATCTAAACCATGTGTGTATCGGCGGTGGTCCGTGCCAGTGTGGCGGGGACAGGGCGCATGTCTGCGGGGTGGATCAGGCTGGGTGTGGGGGTGTTACTGCTGCTGGTGCTGGGATTCCCCGGCCTGCAGGCCAGCAGCCTGCCCGGGGAGGAGGAGGACGGACCCCCGGCGGACCCCCATCCCGTCAACCTCCGCTCGCTGGTCCGCGGAACCTGCGATGACATCCAGCAGTACCTGGAGTCTGTTCTGGGAAGACACGTGATGCAATCTACTGCTGAGGTACTGTCTGTGTGTGTGTGTGTGTGTGTGTGTGTGTGTGTGTGTGTGTGTGTGTGTGTGTGTGTGTGTGTGTGTGTGTGTGTGTGTGTGTGTGTGTGTGTGTGTGTGTGAGAGAGAGTTATGGGGCAGCATAGCTCAGGGGTAGAAAAACCGTTATTAGAGCACGAAGGGTTTCCTGAAGGGTTCCCAGTTCGAATCCGGGCTCCCCCAATATCGAAGAGTCCTTGGGCAAGACTCTGAACCCCACATTGCTCCCGGTGAGCAGGTTGGTGCCTTGCATGGTTTCCTCCACCACCGGTGTATGAATGTGTGTGTGAATGGGTGAATGTAATGCACAATCTATGTAAAGTGCCTTGGATAAAAGCACTATATAAATGCACCATTTACCATTTACAGAGCCGTAAGGGTCCATTTGGTTCCATTTGTACACTCTCAGAGTCACTGAGCTGTAAGGGTCCATTTGGTTCCATTTGTACACTCTCAGAGTTACAGAGCTGTAAGGGTCCATTTGGTTCCATTTGTACACTCTCAGAGTTACAGAGCTGTAAGGGTCCATTTGGTTCACCCTAGATAGGACCCCTGGCGGTCCCCGGACCACACTTTGAGAACCATGCAAACTCTGATTAAAATGATCCTTTTATTCATTCTAATGAGTTGCAGGTTGAAGCTTTAATTTAAATGAACATTAAGGATTTCACTGTAAAAGCTTTATTATTTACTTCAGTGATCTTTATGCTACTGATGTCTGGCTTTATCCTTAATATCTCTATTAATCCTTTCTTTAATATCAATCTATTCTATCTTTAATATTAATGTATCTTTTCTTTAATATCATAGTGTATGGTGTGGTTAATTAATTAATCATCACCAGTCAGTGTCTCTCTAACTTCACTCTAAAGTGTGTTTTTTCCTCCTGGTGCTTTTAACTGTGTTTTCCTCTTTTTAAACACTGTGTGTGTGTGTGTGTGTGTGTGTGTGTGTGTGTGTGTGTGTGTGTGTGTGTGTGTGTGTGTGTGTGTGTGTGTGTGTTTCTCCCCCCACCCCCCCCCACCCCCCCCTCTGCTCCGGTTTCCCCCCAAAAAACTTTATAATCTCCTCCTTGATCCCCCAATCTTCTCCCTCCTAATCCCCCCCCCCCCACCCCCCCCCCCCCCCTCACGTCTGCTTATATCTGTCCTCCCCCTGTCCGTCTGTCCGTCCTCCTCCTCTGTCCTTCTGTCCTGCTGCTTCTCCTCTTGTCTCCCTGTCATCTTGTCCGTCTGTCCCTCTGCTGTCCGTCTGTCTGTCCCTCTGCTGTCTGTCTGTCCCTCTGCTGTCCGTCTGTCCTCTGCTGTCCCTCAGAGTGCAGTGTTGTCTCTAGAGTCGTATCTTGGTGAGGAAAACGTCTATAAGGTGTCCATGGTAAGAACAACCTTCTGTTCTGTTGGCAGAGCCGTCTGTCACCATTATGACATTTTTACATGACCATTTACATGACCATTAATGGAGACGAATAACATTCCAAGTCTGTATTTTAAATTTTTGGATAAAGATCTTTTTTTGATTTACCAGACTGTAAACCACAAACTAGAAGTTTTTCATCTCTTAAAGTCTTAAAGTACTCCTCTCTCATATTAGGAATTATACTAATAGTACTTAATAATACTCATGGAAAGTGGAACAACAGTATATCTCCAGCAGTTTGTGGAACAACAGTCTAAGTCCGTAACCGACAATTAAACAAAATGAGGGGGGAGTGCATTAACAATGTAATAGATTAAAAATGACTAGTTTGTGGTTTACAGTCTGGTAAATCCAAAAAAATATATATAAAAAAATCTAATATGGACTTTAGACTGTTATTCGTCTCAGATACTCAATTGTCACTCAGATATTGCGATTAATGATTTAATTGTGTTTTTGTCGGTGACAATTACATTCCTGTTTGGCTTGTAGGCTTTGAAGTTGCACATGGCAATTATGACCCATAACCTAAATACACAAAGAAATGACTGACATATTTGACAAGTTTATACTTAAAAAAGAACATTGATAGATCTACAAGCTCACAGCGCTGTGAGCTTGTAGATCGGCTATTTCCACTGTTTTTTACTTTAAAAAAATATATATATGATTTTTTCAACATGGAAACGATTATGACGATTATGAAAAAGAATTGCGATTAGACGATTATGTAATAATTGTGACAGCCTCTGTGACAACATCTGTTGGGTTCCTCTCCGTCCGGCCGGGTGTTCTGTTCTGTTGGGTTCTTGTACTTCTACCCTGGGTTCCTTCTGTTCTGCTGGGTTCTTGTACGTCTAAACTGGGTTCCTTCTGTTCTGCTGGTCTCATCCATCACTCTGACAATGTTGTTCTGCTCTGGTGTTGACGTCACGGAGTCATATTTATATCTGTTAATAAACCAACAGTTTTAGATAGATAGATAGATAGATACCTTTATTATCCCAAGGGGGAAATTCAGTTGTCCATGCAGTTGTAGCACAGCAGTATACAGTTATTTACAAAGTTACAGAGACGTAAGAAAAAAAGATAGATAAGAGGAAAAAAAGAGCAGTACAGTACCAATAAAGAGAAGGTGCATCAATAGAGGGGGCGAATAATATATAAGTATATATACATAAAGTGTCTTACAAAAAGAGACCGTAACAGTCAATGCTAGTTAGTGCAACAAGTATCTCACTGACATTGTTAAACAAAGCAGAATACTAAGAAACTACCAACACAACCTAATAGTGCAAAAGTCAAAGTAAAAAATCAGTGCGAAAAAAAGCAGCTCAGAGAAGAAGAAACTAGGGAGCGTGTCACCGCAAGACGCACATGAGCACTCTCCCTCGAAGGTTCTTAGGAAGTCAATACAGCAATAGTTTTGATTGATTGAAGACTTTATTGTCAGTTTGCATAGGAAAAGGTACAGTTTCATGACGGTACAGTTCACTGGTACAAGGTCTACTAAAAGGAGATCCTAGAAAAAGACTAAGCTTATTTCCACAGGAAACCATTGAAGTATCTCATATAACATTGAATGACAGACGAATAGAACACAGTACTATGCAGTAGATATTGTCTGTAAAAAAAGAAAGAACAAAAAACCAGTAAGTCTATACAAACAAAAAGTATATACAAAGAAGGGGCAGGGGAGGGTAGGGCTGGGCTAGGTTTGTTTTACCAGTTGCAAACGGCTGCTGCCTGTAAGTGGTTTTTCAGGGCGATTTTAAAGGATGCTAGTGATCCACACTCCTTTAAGACCTTCGGTAAGGCATTCCACATTTTTGTGGTATAGCAGAAGAACGAGTTTGACCCTTTCTTT
>NC_137824.1:61742356-61943165 GCF_963921795.1 Nannobrachium achirus | reverse complement strand
GCTTGACCTGGGAGACCCATGGTGATACATATACGCCTGTATTAAACAGGTTAAGCAGACAGTTGTACATTATTCTGCTCATTATTCTGCTCCAAATGACACATACCATTCATGGAGTACACA
Organism: Nannobrachium achirus; assembly: GCF_963921795.1. Classification (NCBI taxonomy): domain Eukaryota; kingdom Metazoa; phylum Chordata; class Actinopteri; order Myctophiformes; family Myctophidae; genus Nannobrachium; species Nannobrachium achirus. The sequence continues at coordinate 61,943,042 of NC_137824.1, read as the reverse complement.
CAACTAAGCATTTGCTGCTCACTACCAATCATTTACAGCACACTGGAGTGCAAAATTGAAAACACAATCGTTGAAATGGAACACACCATATGAAAGACAATGACTCTGCAGTTTGAGCTATTTCCCCTTTTGTAAAATGACTCAGTGTAGTCAAACAGCACACAAATATGCATCCAAAACCTTTTATTTGGGTACATGATTTACAGTAGATTTAGACATCATGCCTCCGGTCAGAGATGGGCACAAATACAAAAAAGTATTTCGAAAATATTCAAAATACTTGGTCAGTACTTGGTCTAATATTGACCAGGATATTGTCACCAAGATACTATAATATCCTGGTATTTCTATCTTTGTATTTCAAATCTTTTTTTGTATTTTGTGCCCATCTCTATCTATGCCCATCTCTAATCTATGTAAAGCGCTTTGGATAAAAGCACTATATAAATGCACCATTTACCATTTATCTCTGCCTCTGGTTCCTGTCTCAATGTTCAGTTGTGCAACACTGTGTAGTGTTTAGACAACAAGGTGCTTGTGTAATTGACAGCAGACTTGAATGTGTAGAGTTTTGAATAGTTGTGTCATAGGTTGATGCTTTGAGCTTTTATGTGAGAATTGTGTGCAACAACCGAACATTCTGAGGTGGTAATCATCAGCCTTAACTTAAACAAGCACTGTTTATTAGAAAAAGACAGGTCAATATGCCTATATGAAAGAATAGCACTAAACCTCCCTAAACATTGATACAAAAGGTTTTACAATTGATTCTGGTACCTTTAGGCATGCTTTAGAACAACAACAAAAATCCAGGAAAATATATTTACCATAAAGGCATCATTTTCAAGATGGCACCCAGGATGGCTGCCAGGAGCTTAAATGGCTATATCTCAATTATTCTATTTATAGAAGAATAATACAATAATATATATCTTATATATCTCAAGGACACTTCATTACCAACTCTGGGGAGCCCTGGTTTGAACTAGGAGCCTTCCATTTCCCAAGCTACCATTTTACCTCCTGAGCCTGCCGCCCCATGATTAGATAGAAGGCCTGGAAGTTCGTCATTTTAGGGCAAGGCCATTTGACCTTTGACCTTTGGTCTTGTCCATTTTTGAGGTCACAAAGGCCAAATTCCATGGCAGGAAGGCCAACAAATAAAACAAGATTTTCTTCCATTGAAAGAAGTAATTGAATAAGGATGATTTTACATGTTATACAGTAGGTAGACTATCTGCTATGAAATAAATAAATTATGCTATTTACAATTTGATCCATGCTCAGCCCTGCACCAAGCAAAGATACTGGATTGGTTTTAAAAATGTAGACAAAGAACACTGGCGTCTACATGACAAGAAAGTGGTACAGTCAGCTGGGGCATTAAGGCCACTGTGGCCTCAGGGAATGGCAGTTTTTGGAGGGGCACAAGGCCAAACTGAGGTGCAACGACAGCCATGGTCTTCTTGGCCTCCCTGAAATTCCTGCTCTGTCTGATAGTATGCTCTAAATAAACTAGTGGTTCTCAAAATGTGTAGTTTCAAGAACCTTTATAACTCTGAGAGGGTACAAAATGTAACCACATTATGTGTCCATTATGTTCCATTTTCACAGAAGTTACAGAAGGAGTTATATTGCATGGTTGTTTGAATATATGAGCCATTACTTTGGCACCCAAAGTGATCAATCACCAGTCTGGTTTGGGACAGTGAATGTGTTGGCACAAAGAGGAGACCTGGTTAACTCCACAGCTACACCCCTGCTCATTCACACCACATAGCTGGTATGTAAGTACAGTAATCAGACGTGGGACCTTCAGTGTCCCAGGTGGTCTCTCAGCTCCGGCCATCCATTGCCTTATGGATGGAGAACAGGGTCTCCGTTTACAAGCTTATGGAAAGTAGTCTTTTTGCCAACACCAACTGGTTCTCAAAGTGGGGTCCACAGAGGGAGTCTAAATGGACCCTTCTATGTCTGTAACTCTGGAAGTGTGCAAATAGAACCTAAATGTAAACATAATGTGCTTACATTGTACACTCTCAGAGTTATGGAGGTTATTTCTTTTTTAAGATTTGTTTTTTGGGCTTTTTATGCCTTTATTTGATAGGACAGTAGACTGACAGGAAATGGGGAGAGAGATGGGGAATGACATGTGGCAAAGGTCATCCGGATCGGGAATTGAACCGGCGACGCCAGCAGGCATCATAGCCTAGTATGTGGTATGTGCCTGGACCACCAGGCCAGCGGGCGATTAATTGAATCTTTTGCATCAATGTTTAGGGAGGTTTAGTGCTATTCTTTCATATAGGCATATTGACCTGTCTTTTTCTCATAAAAAGTGCTTGTTTAAAGTTGTACTATGTAACTTTTTTTATAAAACAAATCTTAAAATTCTCCTAACTATTAAATCACAAAAGTTTTAGAAGATCCGCGCCGTGAATTTCAGCCTGTAAAGCCTTCTCTGTATGTAAACTGAGATCCTTGCCGTGGACCGGATCTCGCGCCAAAATTGCGTCATCACACTACCGGCCAATCACAGCGAGGGTTATACAACTGCCGGCCAATCACAGCGCATCTTGAAGTGGGGTCGCTATGGCAGCCATATTTGTTGTCGCCCGTTTGTACCATCCCTTCTCTAGGTAATTTCGCCTACCAGGCAGGGTGAAGGAGTCCGTATCTCTGGAATTACTGAACGCACAGGAACAAGGGACCCCTTAAAAGATAGATCTCAGCGAGGTGGAGGCAGACGCGGGGGTCTGAAGGTACGAAAAACGTCCGAAAGACGCGGACGCGACCGCGGTTTGCTATAGGGCTAATGACCACTAGTTGGGCATCTTACACAGTATGGCTTTAAGATAAGGCTGAAGATTGCCTCCTCAGAATGAAATACTGTGGGTCAATTATACATTTCCTGAATCCTTAGGGTCATGTCTGTATTCTAGTTGTTGTGTTGTGTGTCTCTGATGTGTCTTGATGCCACAGAACTAAAAGAAAATATATGGTTTAGGCGGAAATAGTTATTTTTATTTATTTATTAAAGTTTTGAAGAGCTCCAGTGACCACTCTACTTATCATACATATTCACAAAGGGGCTTGAATGAAAGCTTAAGGTGTCCCCTTAAAGATGATACCAAACATATAATATAAAACATTACAATATGTCCTGAAGATGAACTAATAAAAGATATGTACCTGTGTCTAAAATGCAAATCTTCAAGGGGGGATGGTAACTTTAGCAGCTGATAACACCACTTAAGTTACTTGTCTGCAAGGTCTATCATATCAAAACTTAATCTAGAGATGTATAGGAATAAAAAAAATCACAACTAGAATTTGCCACCCCAGGTGGTACCGATATGTCAAATGTTGTGTCTTAGCCTAAGGACTATGTGTGTTGTTTACACTTCTCTTCCTGTTTGTTTGTTTGTTTACAGTTCGTCTCCATGGTGATCCTCTTCCTGGCGGAGGGCGCGGCCAGCGGCCTCAATGTCATCGCCGTCTACGTCACCGAGGTCGTCCGGGTCACGGGACTGGACGGTGAGTCGCGTAGCCAGACAACTATTCCACAATCTCTGAATGCTATATAGAGTCTGGAATGGCAGCTCCCAAACGGCGAGTATCGGAAGTAGTCACTGCTGCACTGAACTGTAGTCCCATTGGAAACATAACAGAAGCACACTAGCACAGACAGAGTCATTATAATGAACTGTAGTCCCATTGGAAACATAACAGAAACACACTAGCACAGACAGAGTCATTATAATGAACTGTAGTCCCACTGGAAACATAACAGAAGCACACTAGCACAGACAGAGTCATTCGGGCAGCATATTCTTGTTATGCGTGTATAGTTTAAGAAAACGTTCATGGAGGTAACACCAACAACACCAGAGAAAGATGAAATAACGCCCCAAAAAATACTGAAAGGAGACATAACGCTTCCAGTAGGACATGTTATTGCCACTGCACCAAGGGAGCGGTTGCGTCACATCCGCTTTATCTCACACTCATCGTTTCTATTTCCGTGCCCCAGACTGTTGACGGGAGCATTTGCAAATCACAGAGGCAACAGTCTGGCCTCGCGAGACTAGACGGTGAGTGATAGCTGTCAATCAATCCATCACATCACATCAGAGCAGCAAACTAAATACACAACCAAAAGATTCACTTTTCTGTTTGCAAAAAGCAGCTTCAATTTGCTGACAAAAAAACAAACATGTCCAGCAAATTGAAGCTGCTTTTTGTAAATCTTTGCACAACAGAAAAGTGGCTGCGGCATTGCGTTTTTTTCCCGATTGAACCCAGTTCCATCCGTGCGTCTTGTTGCATGCGGTAAAAACTCATTGAATCCCTTTGCACACAGGCACGAGGTTCAACAATTGCGTTTTTTCCGCTTGCTGCATGATTAAAACGCATTGGATTTGGTGTGCAAGGCTGTGAGGAATCCACACTGCGGATCCCAAAAGGAGTCATAAAAGGAGTCAATAGTGGCGTTTCCATAAAGCCTCTTAATGCGCATTTACGCCTTATTCGCAAAATCTTTTTATAGAAACACTTCAAAATGCGAATAAACTTTCATTATCCGCAAAAAAAATCCGCTTGGAGGAGGTGGATTTTGAGGCTTTATCGAATAAACGAAATGCGCATTTGTGAATGGAAACGGGTCAGACAATAAATGCGAATACATTATGACGTTCTGGTCCATATCGTCCTCCAACTTAACACTTTCCCCTGCCGCTTAACGTCGTATAGCGTTTATAGCACACGAAACAAAACGGTTGTTTGTTACACACGGAGTGACACGGACCGTGTGTAAATTCCTCCTGTTTTCACCTCCCGGAGTCAAGCCATCCGTGGCTAACCCTTCTTCATCACACGGTGTTGCGTGCCAAAAGTGGCCGATCTACAAGCTCACAGCAGCTCGCATCCGCGTCTCCACGCCGCGCTGTGAGCTTGCAGATCAGCCACCTTCCAGAGGACGCTGAAACTTGCAGGATGAGCACTCTGTCAACCCATGTGACCGTCGCTAATACGAATGACACCCGCAAATTGAAAAGGGCTAAATTTGCTTTGTCTTAATACGCATTTCTGATAATTCGCTTTGCTAATTCGAATAAGTTTATGGAAACATGGCTAATGAGTTTTTACTGCATGCAGCAAGACGCACGAATAGAACTGGGTTAGATCGAGAAAAAAAAAACCACACTGCCGCGGCCACTTGCCGCAAATTCGGAGCCGCTGTGCATGTTTTCTTTAAAAATCCGTGCGGATAAACGCGCCTGTACAGTTAACTACAGTTAGTCAAAAAACTTTTGGTCATTGTATGGTCTAATCAGGCTTGTATGAACACCCCGAACAGTTTTTAATTTGCTTCATTCAGTATTTAGATATTTGATGTAAATGTTACCAGCTCCAACACGCCCAGGCCCTCTCCACATACACACCCATTGTAACTTCAAACTCCATTTTAACCATGATAGATTCATTAAAAACACACATAATTTTTTCTGGTGACTCATAATACCCTCCTAATACGTGAGCAGACCGTGTTTTTTCAATAACTTTTTTCATTTATTTTCAATAAAATATTATTGTATTTAATGTTTTCCATTTTCCCAAAGAATTATTAATTGTTACCAGCGTGTTGGAGCTGGTAACATTTACATCAAATATCTAAATACTGAATGAAGCAAATTAAAAACTGTTCGGGGTGTTCATACAAGCCTGATTAGACCATACAATGACCAAAAGTTTTTTGAAAGTGTAATATCCCTTTAACCCTGCAAGACCCAAATTAATTTCTACTGGCCAATTTTTTTTTTTTAAATCAGATGGTGTTGTAGGAGTCCTACGGGAAAATGTAATGTAATTTATAATGTTTTTGTACGATCATAAATCATGCATTTTGGGGATATTTTTCACAATAATAACATATGTACATGTTCTAGACATTCTAATGATCACGAAAAAAATATATATTACAGGCATTTTACTTATGTTTTAGTGAGGAATAGCTTCAGTTAAAAAGTGAGATGTTGTTCGTCCAGACGCTGGAATTTCAACTTCTCTTGGAGGTGTGAATGTCAGTCTCTGTGGGGGGTATTTATATGCAAATATCGTGGCCAATGGCATTGTAATACTAAACAATAGGATTTAATGGTGATGTTAATGTGAAAAAAGAACAGGAAAACTAATTATATATATTTTCTTTTAAATGATTTAAAAAATGTTGCCAAAAAGCAACGCTGGGCCTTGCAGGGTTAAATGGTATATTTTGGTTAAAGAGAGTTATTATAACATATTAACTCTTTCTACGCTTTGAACGTTCCCGTTCGCCCCATTTTTTACAGAACCTCAATGCCAATTGTACGTTCTTTGGCTCGTTCTTTTGTACCTTGGTTTGATGTCTGTAAGCTGATGAGGGGTCCCGCCGCCGTCTACTGTAATCACATGGCGAGCAGTGATGTTCTTAAAAATCCATTATGCGTTTACATCAACGGAGACCATTTCGCTTCCGTGTTGATATCTCTGGCCCAGGGGCTTTGTTGCCAATGTGTGTTCCTAGACCATGGGAGGAGGAAGCGGCCACATTAATGGCATTACGCCCCCCTCTGCTGGCTGGTCAGCGAAAGCGCATGCAAAAAAGGCCAAATAGGCCAAGAGTCAAAAAAAAAAAAAAAAAAAAGGCCAACATTCTACTATAACATTGCAAAGGTAAGCCGCTTTTTGATGGCACCAGACCCAATAAATAAATACATAATCTGGCGGTAGGAGAGTTAAGGCCTACATGGCTTACTAGCCAGGGATCCTTTTAACACTGAGGACGTTGAACCAACATGATTCCTTTGTGAAAGAATGTGTCACCATGGAGATTCACACTGACACAAACACTGTTTGTGTTATTACAGTAGGGGGTGTGTGTGTGTGTGTGTGTGTGTGTGCGTGTGTGCGTGCGTGCGTGCGTGCGTGCGTGCGTGTACATGTGTGTGTGAGAGTGTGCATTAACTCATCTCAAGAGGCAGATTAAGTAGTTCTCACTCTTTCAAGATTAATTTTTTCTCCAAAAATAGATGTACAATTTGGTGCAGTGCTGTGAGCTTGTAGATCTGCTCTATTTGAACAGCCAACAGTGTCATGACTGAGACTGTGGACGGGGTGTGAGCTTGTAGATCTGCTCTAGTAGTCATGACTCAGAGAACTCAGTGAAAATATGCAGGTGTCATAACTCCCCCCCCCCCCCCCCCCCCCCACACACACACACACACACACACACACACCCCGAGGGGACCAGAACCTGTAGACACACCCTGTTTGTGTGTGTGTGTGTGTGTGTGTATGCGTGTGCGTGTGCGTGTGTGCACACCCTGCTTCAAAACTCATTCATACACACAGCCAGTCTGACCTACAGTATAATAATACTACATGTCTATTTAACTCTCAGAGTTACAGAGCCGTAAGGGTCCATTTGGTTCCATGTGTACACTCTCAGAGTTACAGAGCTGTAAGGGTCCATTTGTACACTCTCAGAGTCACAGAGCCTAAGGGTCCATTTGGTTCCATGTGTACACTCTCAGAGTCACAGACCCGTAAGGGTCCATTTGGTTCCATTTGTACACTCTCAGAGTCACAGACCCGTAAGGGTCCATTTGGTTCCATTTGTACACTCTCAGAGTCACAGAGCCGTAAGGGTCCATTTGGTTCCATGTGTACACTCTCAGAGTTACAGAGCCGTAAGGGTCCATTTGGTTCCATTTGTACACATTTTGAGATCTCAAAGTGCAATAACTCTCCCCGTGAAGGTCTCAGAAATTTCCCCTTCAATGACTTTTCCTAAATACTCAAGACATATGTTCTAATTTTTTTCCCCCCTTCTGAAACGTTTCCTAAGTATGAAATAATATACCATTATACCACTCTGACTGTTAGTTATCGGTCATGAAGACAGGTCTCACACCCTTTGAGAGGTCAATTGAAATGCTAATTCACATTTGGAAGACAATAGAACCCCCGCTGGCAGCAGGGGAGGAGGTGTTGCTCTCCTGGGTCAAAAGGGAGAGAATTTACCTGTCAATTTGACTGATAAATGCAGTCAGAGTGGAAGTGATTTTTTCCCAGTCACCCGAGTGTTAAAGCACTCAGAATTAAAAATTATTCTAGGCCTATTGCGATGCATATGTATGTGACTTTGTTATGGTCTGACATTATGTCAGGAGATATAGTCGACCCCTTGGGTCAACGTTTTCAGGCAAAGGACCCCTTAGCTGAGAGGGAGATGAAACAGGGACGGCCCTGCCCCTAGGGGTCCCGGACCCCCTGTTTATTATCATTCAGTATTATTTAATATTAATCCATGTATTTGTTTTATTTCCAGTCAAGCTGCAGTTCCCTCACTTCACACCAGAGGGCGTGGCCTCTGTGGCCCAGTGGGGTCTGCTGGCTCTGATTGGCTACTGGCTGCTGTCCGTGGTGCTGAGGCTCCTGATTGGTCTGCTGAGGCGGCTGTTCTGGTTGGTCAAGACGGTGGCGGTGCTCTGGCTGTTCGCGCTGATCGTGGGCGACGGCTCCGCCCCCGCTGACGTCACGGCGGTTCGGCTCGCCTCATTGGTCCTCGGCTGCGTCCTCCTGGGCCTGGCCGGCGGGGGGGGCGGAGCCTCGGAAGCTGTCGCCATGGAGACGCGTCTGGGCGACCTGGAAGGTCGTCTGAAGGTCGTGGAGAAGCAGAAGATGGACTGAAGCTCGTCTCTGATTGGTGGAGAGCTCGGCGAAGCTCGTCTCTGATTGGTTGAAACCTCGTACGTCCAATAACCCTTATCATGCTACCATGGCAACCATGATGCTACCCTTTTAGGGTTTTTTTTTTTTACCCTTTTTTTCTCCTCGCTGAACCGGACGTTATCCCGCTGATTACACGGCAGGAATAAATAAATAAATTATTTGCCTCAAAATAAGAAAGGAAACTTGACTTTGGTCCATTATATCTCCCCTTTAATAACACCAATTTGTATTTCGTTTTATATCATTTTTATTGTTGATTCATCACCTTTACAACGAGGTACAGCTTGTAAGGATCTGGCATTCGAGGCATGAGCTACACAGCCAAACGTGTGGGTAGCGTCCCTCCAAAAATGGTCAAAATGGCCTGGCAGGCCTGCAATACTGTTCTTTTGGTGTTCACCTTTGTTGCTTGGAGCATTGAATGATTGCATTGAAAAAACAACACATATTGGCCATTTTTACACTTTGTTAATGTTAAGCTCAGTGTCAGGGAAGCCCAAAACGAGAGTAAATGCCAGCAGAACAGAATTACAAGCCATTTTGGCAAGATTTTGGTCTGCGCTACCCACACTAGGGGTCCACTAGTACTAGTGGACCCCTAGTGCAGTGTTTCTCAACCACTGGTCCTGGGGACCTTTGCTGTGCCCCTGAGAAGGGTCAAGTGTGCCCCTTGAAACTGCTTGAAAGCCGGTATTGTATTTATCATTTTAAAAATGATTTAAACTAGTGAAAACAGCCGATCTACAAGCACACAACGCCTCGCGGTGCGAGGCGTTGTGTGCTTGTAGATCTGCTGTTTTCACTACTGTTGTGCGACAGCCTTGTATGATGAAGCAGGGCTTTACGTACAAATTTGAAACTTGGAGATGCAAGGTTTCTTCCTGACAGTGAGGATATTTATACCCCGTATTATGTTGGTGTGACCATGGATTCTTGGGACATGAAAAGTGTGGCCATGCAGAAAAAAGGTAGAGAAACACTGGTTTAGAGCAGAGTTTCAACCACTGTGCTTCGGACCGTCGCTGTGCCCTTTGAAATGTGACAGTGAAGTCACAATTTAAGGACTTTTAAAACCTTTTTAATTCCTCAAGAAAGAATAGAAAAAAGACCATTACTGCATCAAAAGTAATCAACAAAATATACAAAAACTTGTAAAACATGATCCAAATTGTAAAATGATGTAAGAAAAAGGCAAGCATTTTGAAACTAGCCACACACACCATAATATATATCTATAATATATATATAATATATAATATATAATATATATATAACATAATATATATCTGTGTGCCAATGAAAAGTGTGCCCTGGCAGAAAAAAGGTTGAGAAACACTGTCTAGTGTCATACAGGGACGTGCTGGGCCCCTGATTCAGCCCGGGAAAAAGAGTTGTAGAGGCCCTCATTGCGCGCTGCTGCTACTCAAAGATTTGCCATTTCAGATCATGACAAGTGACAAGCCAGTGGGCCAATTACATGAGTTATATTTCTTCATTGTCGGGTGGAAACCTTGTATTTCCAAAACCATTTTAACATTTTAAACTAGTGAAAACAGCCGATCTACAAGCACATGTAGATCTTCTGTTTTCACTACCTTTGTGCGACAGCCTTGTATGATGAAGCAGGGCTTTGCTTTGCGAAAAAAAATACAAATTTGAAACTTGGAGATACGAGGTTTCTGCCCGACAGTGACAATTTACTTTGTTGGCCGCTCAGCCCCCAAAATGGAACGAAGGCCGACATTTTATTTTTATTTTCTTCCTAATGGCCGGCCTGGACCGGCCGGGAATGAACCGGCCGTTCGGGAGTTGTCCCGCTTTTCCCAATGGCCAGCACGTCCCTGATGTCATACATTATTCTGAAGAAACCCTGGAGGCCGACATCCAGTGATCAAAATAAGATCATTAATAAATTAATGGTGTAATTTGATATTTTCATGACTGTTGGTCAACGTTGGGTTTCACTGTTGCAGGATTTACTTTAAAGGACAGCTTTGTTTTCTTTTTTACAACAAGGGTTCATATTTTAGATTGTAAGAAGATACATTAAAAGATGAGTGTTAAAATGTTTTCATTTACTGCTTAGCCATTTTAGCAAGTTTGACTTCAGTGGGTACAAGTGGCTAAATATGTCTTTTTAGACTGGCAATTTCTTTATTACTATTACCGTAACACTGCTAGCCCCCATGAGTGTGTAATGCCCCCCCCCCCCCCATCAAAGACATTAAAATGTCTAAAACGATAGAAAGCAGTAAATGAAAACATTCTAACACTCATCTTGTCTTTTCTCTGATCTAAAATATGAACCTTTAATTGAATTCAATTCATGAGAAAACATAAAAAATGAAATGTGGACGTACAAGGTTTCTAGAGTGAGTGCGCGCGTGTGTGTGTGTGTGTGTGTGTGTGTGTGTGTGTGCGTGTGTGTGTGCGTGTGCGTGTGTGTTGGTGTGGGGGGAGGGGGTGTCTATGACCTTGGAAACATTTTGAAGGACATTTGGAGGACATTGTGTTCATCTAAACTGTTTGATGTGGAGAATATGAATAAAGGCAGCCTCCGTTTTGTAGAAAAATGAAGTCAATTCTCTTTTATTTCTGCACCGATACGATAATATATTAAAGGAGCTATAGTCAACTTTTTCATTGTAGGGCCGACACTTTGTTTACATCCTAGTCTATAGACTAGAATGTAAACAAAGTGTCGGTCTGACAATGGCCAAAATAATTATTTAATCATTATTTTACGCTTTTTGTGGTAATATTTGAATAGAAACACATATATGAAGCTTATTTTTTTATACAATATTTTCGAAACATTATTTTTATTTTAGCATCCGTTTTTCAAGAAAAAGTTGACTATAGCTCCTTTAATTAACACATTAAGACCTGATGTTGATTCGACAAATGTCTTCTAGATCAGGGGTCTTCAACGTTTTCAGGCCCAGGACCCCTTAGTTGAGAGAGAGATAAAGCAGGGACCCCTTAGTTGAGAGAGAGATGAAGCAGGGACCCCTTAGTTGAGAGAGAGATGAAGCAGGGACCCCTTAGTTGAGAGAGAGATGAAGCAGGGACCCCTTAGTTGAGAGAGAGATGAAGCAGGGACCCCTTAGTTGAGAGAGAGATGAAGCAGGGACCCCTTAGCTGAGAGAGAGATGAAGCAGGGACCCCTTAGTTGAGAGAGAGATGAAGCAGGGACCCCTTAGCTGAGACAGAGATGAAGCAGGGACCCCTTAGTTGAGAGACATGAAGCAGGGACCCCTTAGTTGAGAGCAGGGACCCCTTAGTTGAGAGAGAGATGAAGCAGGGAGCAGGGACCCCTTAGTTGAGAGAGAGATGAAGCAGGGACCCCTTAGTTGAGAGAGATGAAGCAGGGACCCCTTAGTTGAGAGAGAGATGAAGCAGGGACCCCTTAGTTGAGAGAGAGATGAAGCAGGGACCCCTTAGTTGAGAGAGAGATGAAGCAGGGACCCCTTAGTTGAGAGAGAGATGAAGCAGGGACCCCTTAGTTGAGAGAGAGATGAAGCAGGGACCCCTTAGTTGAGGGAGAGATGAAGACGATTTCGGAATCGTCTTCATCAGGGTTTTGGTCCCTAATATTTTAGTGTTTTTTTGCTACTTTTGCCTTAGTTCTAAATCTGACACTAGATTGTTCAAATTGCGTGGAATAATAAAATAACATGGAATCCAATAGGTTTTAAGCGCCCATCTTTAAATATGTTCTATAGGTCGCCAAGACGAACACGTGGATATGAGTTTAATTCATTTTTTTTCGATTGACTTCAAACCCCAAAAAAGACAAAAGACACTTATGTAATGTTGGGGGTTTTGAAGACAATCTGAAAAAAAAAAAAAGAATTAATTTCATATCCACGCGTTCGTCACGAAGAGCTATACAACATACTAAAAGACGGGCGCTTAAAACCTATTGATTTCCGAGTTATCGCACTTTATTAGCATTAGCAGTTGTTTGTAATAGTTTAACCTTTTGATGGTTAGGAACACTTATATTAAAGTAAACACAAGACGTGTATTATCTGAGCTGGTTGTTTATTACGCCATCTTGGATCCCGTTCATAACGAACTCCCGTCCCAAGTCTCGCGGGACTATACACTCACTCACACACACAGTCACAGTAGTGTGACACAATATGTTACATCTCCCTTCTTTAGAAAAAAGACAGTTGTTCCCATATACTGTAGTATGAGGTAGCATAACTTGTTAGGCAAAAGTCCAATAGGCACAAATAGTCCAACAGGCACAAATATATATTTAGCTGATCAAACATTAGCTCTGGTCCATCGCTTTCACCTCCCGCATTGCTCCCGGTGAAGCTCTGACAGACCCGTCGGGAAACGCATGGACTCGAGATTGTTGGCCCCGCCGAGCGCTCAATACTAGTGAAAATAAACAAAACCGTTTCACTACTCACCAAACCAAAGGTCGTTTTGCGCTGTTGAAAGTCTATTCTCCGCGGTGGTGAACCCTTCAGCACCCCACCTACTCTGTAAAATACATTATTTTTGGCATGAAATAAAGTGCATCCAACTCGACCGCCGCTTATTTCCGGGTTGTGAACCATTGTATCTGCGGTGGCCGCTAGGTGGCCTGAGGTGTGTGCGTTTTATTTCATGACAAAAATAATGTATTTTACAGAGTAGGTGGGGTGCTGAGAGGTTTACCACCGCGGAGAATAGACTTTCAACAACGCAAAACTACCTTTGGTTTGGTGAGTAGTGAAACGGTTTTGTTTATTTTCACTAGTATTGAGCGCTCGGCGGGGCCGACAATCTCGAGTCCATGCGTTTCCCGACGGGTCTGTCAGAGCTTCACCGGGAGCAATGCGGGAGGTGAAAGCGATGGACCAGAGCTAATCAAACATATGCCTAGAAAATATCAAGGTGAAATAGCAAATAGGCAAATAGCATATTTCACTGTAACAATGCTATAACAGTACTTTAACCTGGGCAAAAGTGCAAAATGTCCTGTGTGAAAAAGGTTGCATTAAACTGGTGGGGAATGAAAATAGCAGGTTAGGGCAAGTCCTATCACATCCACTATGTCAGTGCAGTTTCAATTAGTGCAAATTCACTTCACAGGTACAGTATCCACAGGCAAGTAAATAGTAGTGCATCAAAACACAATCATGCATGCATCAAAATACAATCTGTTCTGCTTTTCTCTCTTTTTTTTTTTTTTTTTTTTTTTTTTTGTAAGCAAGAACAATCGAACAGAGCGGCGCTAGGCTCACACTCTTTACAATAATGACAATCAGAAAAGGTGGCAGGGCGGCGCTAGGCTTGCACCCTTTACACCACTCTACAGGTCAAGGACCCGTCTTGGCTTGACAGCACGGCCTGATCGTGTAGTGTAGCCAGGCTGAAGGTTATCTGGCTGAGAGTTCAGGTCTGGAGGGGTCACAGGTTCACGGGGATGGACCTGTGTGTCGCTGACGCTGGGCTCCAGCTGCTGGATGATCTCTGCTGTCGCACCGCCTCTGCTGTCGTGAAGACGTGTCTCACGGCTCTCTCGTAGGTGTCGGCGATTGCGTCGGTAGGTCTGACCTTCGCTTGTGGTGATGTGGTAGCTCCGGTCTGTGTGTGCAGGTCGTGTCACTGTCGCAGGTGTCCAGGAACCATCTTGCTGGCGAAAACGGATGGGCGTACCAGCAGATAGCTCGGGTAGAGGTCTAGCAGATCTGTTGAAGTATGACTGCTGCCGCTGCTGACAGATCTCTCTCCGCTCTCGTACTGCCTGCTGACTGACGACTTGCTTCTGCAGGTGCTTGTCTGTCGCAGGAAGGATCGAGCGCAGCCGTCTACTCATGAGAAGCTGTGCAGGTGACTTCAGGTTGTCTACTGGCGTGTTGCGATACTCGAGCAGACTGAGGTAAGGGTCTTTGTTTTCAGCTTTGGCCTTGTCTAGTATGCGCTTGGCGATCTGGACGTACTTTTCTGCGAGGCCATTGCTCTGTGGGAAGTGGGGGCTAGTGGTGGTATGTGTGAAACCCCATGCTTTTGCAAAGCATTGGAACTCGCTTGAGCTGTAACATGGGCCGTTATCCGAAATCACGGTCTGAGCGATTCCTTGCCTAGACATGATGGACTTGAGCTTGGAGATGACAGCTGCTGAAGTACAGCTGTATAGTCTTTCCAGCTCAAAGAATCTGCTGAAGTAATCCACAACGATGATGTAGTCTCTTGAGTTCCAGGTGAATAGGTCGGTGCCTATCACCTGCCATGGCCTGTCTGGGATTGCATGTGACAGCAGGGGCTCTTTGGGGTTTGCGCTGCGTCGCTCTTGACATATGCTGCAGGACTCCACTGCTGCCTCAATCTCTTTTCCCATGCCGGGCCAGAACAGAAGGTCTCGTGCTCTGTTTTTGCTCTTTTCCACACCCATGTGGCTTGAGTGTATGCGCTCTATCATGTTCTCCCTGAGCCGACGGGGGATGATGATCTTCTCACCTTTGAACATGAGGCCGTCGATTTCAGAGATTTCATCTCTGTGGTTCCAGAACTCCTGAATGCTGAGCGGGCAGCGTGACCTTGTGTCGGGCCAGCCATTCAGAGTCGTTTTTCTCAGTGCAGTGAGCTGTGGGTCTTGGCTTGTCGCCTCTCTGATTTCCAACAGTCTCTGATCACTCACAGGAACACTGCTGAGTACTGTGTGCACCTGGGCCTTCATCCCTTCGTGCAGGGCTCTGTCATGGTACTCTATGGACTTCCGTGACAGCGTGTCAGCCTATGTCTTTTCCAGGCCGGTGGACGATCGTGATGTCGTACCTCTGGAGTTGCAGTATCATTCTCTGCAGTCTTGGTGGCGCTGCTACCAGTGGCTTCTTGAGTATAGCCTCCAAAGGTTTGTGGTCGGACTCCACAATCACCTTGCGGCCATACATGTATTCGTGGAAGCGCTTGCAGCCAAACAGCACAGCATACAGCTCCTTTTCTATCTGCGCGTAGTTCTCTTCGGTGCTGTTGAGAGACTTAGATGCGTAGGCAACTGGCTTGCTGTCCTGAAGCATGACTGCACCAAGGCCACTTTTAGAAGCGTCCACTTGTAGCCGTAGCTCTTTCTCAGGGTCGAAGTATGTCAGCACTGGGCCTGGCTGCTGAGTTATCAGGTCCTTCATTTGTTTGAATGCTTTGTCGTGGTTGGCATCCCACACAAACTCACTGTCATGTTTCAGTAGTTGTCGCAGTGGTGCGTTGATCTCAGACAGATGTGGAGCGAATCTGGCGAGATAGTTTATCATTCCTAGAATGGTCTCTAACTCGGCCTTGTTCCGTGGTGGCTGCATCTCCTTTACAGCGTTCACTTTCTGTGGATCAGGCTTTATGCCTTCGTGCGACAGTGTGTGGCCAAAGTAACTGACCTCTGACACGCAGATGTGACATTTGTCAGGGTTCAGTCTCACACCCCTCTCTCTGGTGCGCTGCAGCATGGCTCTGAGGTGTCGGTCGTGATCCTGCTTGGTCTTGCCGAACACCAGCACATCATCGACGATGGCTGTCACGCCGCTGAGGCCCTCATACGTCTCGTCCACGCGTCGCTGGAACTCGTCCTGTGCTGAGATGATCCCGAATGGCAGTCGGAGGAACCGGTACCTGCCAAACGCTGTGTTAAACGTTGTTAACATTGAGGACTCATGACTCAGTTTGATGGCCCAATAGCCGGATCTGGCGTCTAGAACGCTGAAGTATTTGGCTCCGGCGAGCTTGGTGGTGGCGTCCTCCAAAGTAGGTAGGGGGTAATGAGGCCTTAGTATAGCTTTGTTGAGGGGCCTGGGGTCTAGGCACACCCTCAATTTTCCTGACTTTGGCTTCTCCACAACGACGAGTGCGTTCACCCAGTCTGTGGGCTCTGTGACTTTGCAGATGACATTGTTAGTTTCCATGCTGTCGAGCTCATCTTTAAGGCGGCTTCGTAGAGCTATAGGGATCCTGCGTGGTGGGCAGACTACAGGTGTGATGTCAGGGTCCACACGAAAATTGCATTCACCTGGGAATTCACCTATGCCTTGGAATACATCGGCGTACTCCTCAATTATGCTCTGACAGTCAGTGTCCATTTTGTCTTTCTTCTCAGACACAGCCATCACTATTTTGACTAGATTTAGGTCACGGCATGCTTTCATGGCAAGAACAGGTGGGGCGCTAGTGTCAACAATGTGAAAATCTAACAGTAGTGTACTGTTTTTGTGTCTGCATTTCAACGTACATTTTCCATCCACAGACAGTGCGTGTCCTCCGTAGTCTGTGAGCTTGCGTGTTACTGGTGTCAGCGTCACGTCTTTAAAGAGCGTCTGGAAAATGTTGACTGGAATAGTGTTGGCTTGGGCGCCGGTGTCCACCTTGAATCTGACCTTTTGGGGGGGAGAGCCAAGCTCGATGTCCGCATAAGCTTGCTCGCTGCTTTTCCCTTCATTTTCAATAGTGATGCTGTCTATGTAGAGGCCTGACTCCTCTTCATTGATGTCTTCCTCATATGCATCTGTGTCCTCTCTGACAGTGTGTACTGTCTTGCGATGAAAACCTGACTGTGCAGGGGGCTTAGATTTGCATGCCTTGGCGAAGTGATTAAACTTTTGGCATTTCATGCACTGTTTCCCTTTGGCTGGGCATACATCCTTGCTGCTGTGATGACCAGCACAGTAACCACATGTTTTTTGTGTTGAGACATTTTCTTTTGGTCTCGCAGCTCTCTGCTGTCTCTCCTGCCTGTATGGCTTTCTGCTTACAGCATGTACAGTGTCATGATCTCTAGAGCCTCCCATAATCTTCAGCTGCTGCCTTGCTAACTCATGAGACCTAGCAATGTCAATAGCTTTCTCCAGTGTGAGATCTGCTCCCTGGCTGAGCAGCTTCTCACGTACATGTGGTGAATTGGTGGCAAATACTATGCGGTCTCTCACCATTTCGTCACCATCACGATAGCCACAGTCTTTCACAAGCAATTTTAGCTCAGTCACAAACTTTTCAATGCATTCGTGCTCGCCTTGCATCCTTTCATGAAACTTGTATCTAGCATAGAGTGGGTTTGCTTTGGGCGTGATGTATGCAGTGTACTTATCATAGTATGTCTGCAACTTCTTGGCGTCGTCTGTTGAGAGCGTCCAAGTGTTATAGACATCACGTCCCTTTTCCCCGATCCACAACAGTAGATAGCTGCATTTGTCCGGCTCCTCTTTCCCCTGGAGGGGGCCGGTAAACATCAGCTCGGCATGCTGCTTGAAGCGTCTCCATGCCTCGGGCAGGTTCGCGGAATCCCAGTCCATCCTCGGAGCAGGAACACCGTAGGAATCCATTCTTTTTAGCGATGGGTTTCTAAAAATCCGCTACTCTGACACCATGTAATAGTTTAACCTTTTGATGGTTAGGAACACTTATATTAAAGTAAACACAAGACGTGTATTATCTGAGCTGGTTGTTTATTACGCCATCTTGGATCCCGTTCATAACGAACTCCCGTCCCAAATCTCGCGGGACTATACACTCACTCACACACACAGTCACAGTAGTGTGACACAATATGTTACATTGTTAGCGTTAGCATTTGTTAGCATTAGCATTTGTCGGAAAAAAATAGGGTTCCAGGGGTCACATAGCAATGTGTCACACATACACACGCTCGTCTCGAAGAGCTATACATCATACCAAAAGATAGGCACTATCGGAAATTTTGGACTTAAAATCGATGTTTTGACGCCTTACTATAGTCTTATGTAATTTTGGGGGTTTTGAAGTCAATCTGGAAAAAATAATAAATTTCATATCCACGCGTTCGTCTCGAAGAGCTATACAACATACTAAAAGACGGGCGCTTAAAACCTATTGGTTTCCGAGTTATCGCACTTTGAAAAATCTAGCAGTTGTTAGCATTAGCATTTGTTAGCATTAGCATTTGTCGAAAAAAAGTAGGGTTCCAGGTGTCACACAGCAATGTGTCACACATACACACGTTCGTCTCGACGAGCTATACAACATACCAAAAGATTGGCACTATCAGAAATTTTGGACTTAAAATCTATGTTTTGACGCCTTACTATAGTCTTATGTAATTTTGGGGGTTTTGAAGTCAATCTGAAAAAAAATTATACATTTCATATCCACACGTTCGTCTCGAAGAGCTGTACAACATACTAAAAGACGGGCGCTTAAAACCTATTGGTTTCCGAGTTATCGCACTTTGAAAAATCTAGCAGTTGTTAGCATTAGCATTTGTTAGCATTAGCATTTGTCGAAAAAAAGTAGGGTTCCAGGGGTCACACAGCAATGTGTCACACATACACACGTTCGTCTCGACGAGCTATACAACATACCAGAAGATTGGCACTATCGGAAATTTTGGACTTAAAAACGATGTTTTGACGCCTTACTATAGTCTTATGTAATTTTGGGGGTTTTGAAGTCAATCTGAAAAAAATGAATACATTTCATATCCACGCGTTAGTCTCGAAGAGCTGTACAGCATACTAAAAGACGGGCGCTTAAAACCTATTGGTTTCCGAGTTATCGCACTTTGAAAAATCTAGCAGTTGTTAGCATTAGCATTTGTTAGCATTAGCATTTGTCGAAAAAAAGTAGGGTTCCAGGGGTCACACAGCAATGTGTCACACATACACACGTTCGTCTCGATGAGCTATACAACATACCAAAAGATTGGCACTATCAGACATTTTGGACTGAAAATCTATGTTTTGACGCCTTACTATAGTCTTATGTAATTTTGGGGGTTTTGAAGTCAATCTGAAAAAAATTAATACATTTCATATCCACGCGTTCGTCTCGAAGAGCTGTACAACATACTAAAAGACGGGCGCTTAAAACCTATTGGTTTCCGAGTTATCGCACTTTGAAAAATCTAGCAGTTGTTGGCATTAGCATTTGTTAGCATTAGCATTTGTCGAAAAAAAGTAGGGTTCCAGAGGTCACACAGCAATGTGTCACACATACACACGTTCGTCTCGACGAGCTATACAACATACCAAAAGATTGGCACTATCGGAAATTTTGGACTTAAAATCTATGTTTTGACGCCTTACTATAGTCTTATGTAATTTTGGGGGTTTTGAAGTCAATCTGAAAAAAAATTATACATTTCATATCCACGCGTTCGTCTCGAAGAGCTGTACAACATACTAAAAGACGGGCGCTTAAAACCTATTGGTTTCCGAGTTATCGCACTTTGAAAAATCTAGCAGTTGTTAGCATTAGCATTTGTCGAAAAAAAGTAGGGTTCCAGGGGTCACACAGCAATGTGTCACACATACACACGTTCGTCTCGATGAGCTATACAACATACCAAAAGATTGGCACTATCGGAAATTTTGGACTGAAAATCTATGTTTTGACGCCTTACTATAGTCTTATGTAATTTTGAGGGTTTTGAAGTCAATCTGAAAAAAATGTAAACATTTCATATCCACGCGTTCGTCTCGAAGAGCTGTACAACATACTAAAAGACGGGCGCTTAAAACCTATTGGTTTCCGAGTTATCGCACTTTGAAAAATCTAGCAGTTGTTAGCATTAGCATTTGTTAGCATTAGCATTTGTCGAAAAAAAGTAGGGTTCCAGGGGTCACACAGCAATGTGTCACACATACACACGTTCGTCTCGATGAGCTATACAACATACCAAAAGATTGGCACTATCGGAAATTTTGGACTTAAAATCTATGTTTTGACGCCTTACTATAGTCTTATGTAATTTTGGGGGTTTTGAAGTCAATCTGAATTTTTTTTATACATTTCATATCCACGCGTTCGTCTCGAAGAGCTGTACAACATACTAAAAGACGGGCGCTTAAAACCTATTGGTTTCCGAGTTATCGCACTTTGAAAAATCTAGCAGTTGTTAGCATTAGCATTTGTTAGCATTAGCATTTGTCGAAAAAAAGTAGGGTTCCAGGGGTCACACAGCAATGTGTCACACATACACACGTTCGTCTCGACGAGCTATACAACATACCAAAAGATTGGCACTATCGGAAATTTTGGACTTAAAATCTATGTTTTGACGCCTTACTGTAGTCTTATGTAATTTTGAGGGTTTTGAAGTCAATCTGAAAAAAATGTATACATTTCATATCCACGCGTTCGTCTCGAAGAGCTGTACAACATACTAAAAGACGGGCGCTTAAAACCTATTGGTTTCCGAGTTATCGCACTTTGAAAAATCTAGCAGTTGTTAGCATTAGCATTTGTTAGCATTAGCATTTGTCGAAAAAAAGTAGGGTTCCAGGGGTCACACAGCAATGTGTCACACATACACACGTTCGTCTCGACGAGCTATACAACATACCAAAAGATTGGCACTATCGGAAATTTTGGACTTAAAATCTATGTTTTGACGCCTTACTATAGTCTTATGTAATTTTGGGGGTTTTGAAGTCAATCTGAAAAAAAATTATACATTTCATATCCACGCGTTCGTCTCGAAGAGCTGTACAACATACTAAAAGACGGGCGCTTAAAACCTATTGGTTTCCGAGTTATCGCACTTTGAAAAATCTAGCAGTTGTTAGCATTAGCATTTGTCGAAAAAAAGTAGGGTTCCAGGGGTCACACAGCAATGTGTCACACATACACACGTTCGTCTCGATGAGCTATACAACATACCAAAAGATTGGCACTATCGGAAATTTTGGACTGAAAATCTATGTTTTGACGCCTTACTATAGTCTTATGTAATTTTGGGGGTTTTGAAGTCAATCTGAAAAAAATGTAAACATTTCATATCCACGCGTTCGTCTCGAAGAGCTGTACAACATACTAAAAGACGGGCGCTTAAAACCTATTGGTTTCCGAGTTATCGCACTTTGAAAAATCTAGCAGTTGTTAGCATTAGCATTTGTTAGCATTAGCATTTGTCGAAAAAAAGTAGGGTTCCAGGGGTCACACAGCAATGTGTCACACATACACACGTTCGTCTCGACGAGCTATACAACATACCAAAAGATTGGCACTATCAGAAATTTTGGACTTAAAATCTATGTTTTGACGCCTTACTATAGTCTTATGTAATTTTGGGGGTTTTGAAGTCAATCTGAAAAAAAATTATACATTTCATATCCACACGTTCGTCTCGAAGAGCTGTACAACATACTAAAAGACGGGCGCTTAAAACCTATTGGTTTCCGAGTTATCGCACTTTGAAAAATCTAGCAGTTGTTAGCATTAGCATTTGTTAGCATTAATGATAATGATAATGAATTTTATTTGTATAGCACTTTTCCAAACAGCGTTACAAAGTGCTTCACAGAACATGATTAAAAACAACAACATACAGCAAAAAAACACAGAAAACACAACAAAGCATAGAACACTTATGATACACAATCAAAAAATACAGTGTACAAAACCTCTTCTTTACACGGTTATAAGAAACACTTGGTGTAAAGGTACGTTTTTAATAATGACTTGAACCTAGGCAGGGATGGTGCTAACCGTAGCTCCACTGGCAGTTCATTCCATAACCTAGGTGCCCGAGCGGCGAAAGCATTTGTCGAAAAAAAGTAGGGTTCCAGGGGTCACACAGCAATGTGTCACACATACACACGTTCGTCTCGGCGAGCTATACAACATACCAGAAGATTGGCACTATCGGAAATTTTGGACTTAAAATCGATGTTTTGACGCCTTACTATAGTCTTATGTAATTTTGGGGGTTTTGAAGTCAATCTGAAAAAAATGAATACATTTCATATCCACGCGTTCGTCTCGAAGAGCTGTACAGCATACTAAAAGACGGGCGCTTAAAACCTATTGGTTTCCGAGTTATCGCACTTTGAAAAATCTAGCAGTTGTTAGCATTAGCATTTGTTAGCATTA
This sequence comes from Nannobrachium achirus, assembly GCF_963921795.1. NCBI lineage: Eukaryota > Metazoa > Chordata > Actinopteri > Myctophiformes > Myctophidae > Nannobrachium > Nannobrachium achirus. The sequence goes on along the minus strand of NC_137824.1, from coordinate 61,920,434 downwards.
GCATTTGTCGAAAAAAAGTAGGGTTCCAGGGGTCACACAGCAATGTGTCACACATACACACGTTCGTCTCGATGAGCTATACAACATACCAAAAGATTGGCACTATCAGACATTTTGGACTGAAAATCTATGTTTTGACGCCTTACTATAGTCTTATGTAATTTTGAAGTCAATCTGATTTTTTTTTATACATTTCATATCCACGCGTTCGTCTCGAAGAGCTGTACAACATACTAAAAGACGGGCGCTTAAAACCTATTGGTTTCCGAGTTATCGCACTTTGAAAAATCTAGCAGTTGTTGGCATTAGCATTTGTTAGCATTAGCATTTGTCGAAAAAAAGTAGGGTTCCAGGGGTCACACAGCAATGTGTCACACATACACACGTTCGTCTCGATGAGCTATACAACATACCAAAAGATTGGCACTATCGGAAATTTTGGACTGAAAATCTATGTTTTGACGCCTTACTATAGTCTTATGTAATTTTGAGGGTTTTGAAGTCAATCTGAAAAAAATGTAAACATTTCATATCCACGCGTTCGTCTCGAAGAGCTGTACAACATACTAAAAGACGGGCGCTTAAAACCTATTGGTTTCCGAGTTATCGCACTTTGAAAAATCTAGCAGTTGTTAGCATTAGCATTTGTTAGCATTAGCATTTGTCGAAAAAAAGTAGGGTTCCAGGGGTCACACAGCAATGTGTCACACATACACACGTTCGTCTCGATGAGCTATACAACATACCAAAAGATTGGCACTATCGGAAATTTTGGACTTAAAATCTATGTTTTGACGCCTTACTATAGTCTTATGTAATTTTGGGGGTTTTGAAGTCAATCTGAATTTTTTTTATACATTTCATATCCACGCGTTCGTCTCGAAGAGCTGTACAACATACTAAAAGACGGGCGCTTAAAACCTATTGGTTTCCGAGTTATCGCACTTTGAAAAATCTAGCAGTTGTTAGCATTAGCATTTGTTAGCATTAGCATTTGTCGAAAAAAAGTAGGGTTCCAGGGGTCACACAGCAATGTGTCACACATACACACGTTCGTCTCGACGAGCTATACAACATACCAAAAGATTGGCACTATCGGAAATTTTGGACTTAAAATCTATGTTTTGACGCCTTACTGTAGTCTTATGTAATTTTGAGGGTTTTGAAGTCAATCTGAAAAAAATGTATACATTTCATATCCACGCGTTCGTCTCGAAGAGCTGTACAACATACTAAAAGACGGGCGCTTAAAACCTATTGGTTTCCGAGTTATCGCACTTTGAAAAATCTAGCAGTTGTTAGCATTAGCATTTGTTAGCATTAGCATTTGTCGAAAAAAAGTAGGGTTCCAGGGGTCACACAGCAATGTGTCACACATACACACGTTCGTCTCGACGAGCTATACAACATACCAAAAGATTGGCACTATCGGAAATTTTGGACTTAAAATCTATGTTTTGACGCCTTACTATAGTCTTATGTAATTTTGGGGGTTTTGAAGTCAATCTGAAAAAAAATTATACATTTCATATCCACGCGTTCGTCTCGAAGAGCTGTACAACATACTAAAAGACGGGCGCTTAAAACCTATTGGTTTCCGAGTTATCGCACTTTGAAAAATCTAGCAGTTGTTAGCATTAGCATTTGTCGAAAAAAAGTAGGGTTCCAGGGGTCACACAGCAATGTGTCACACATACACACGTTCGTCTCGATGAGCTATACAACATACCAAAAGATTGGCACTATCGGAAATTTTGGACTGAAAATCTATGTTTTGACGCCTTACTATAGTCTTATGTAATTTTGGGGGTTTTGAAGTCAATCTGAAAAAAATGTAAACATTTCATATCCACGCGTTCGTCTCGAAGAGCTGTACAACATACTAAAAGACGGGCGCTTAAAACCTATTGGTTTCCGAGTTATCGCACTTTGAAAAATCTAGCAGTTGTTAGCATTAGCATTTGTTAGCATTAGCATTTGTCGAAAAAAAGTAGGGTTCCAGGGGTCACACAGCAATGTGTCACACATACACACGTTCGTCTCGACGAGCTATACAACATACCAAAAGATTGGCACTATCAGAAATTTTGGACTTAAAATCTATGTTTTGACGCCTTACTATAGTCTTATGTAATTTTGGGGGTTTTGAAGTCAATCTGAAAAAAAATTATACATTTCATATCCACACGTTCGTCTCGAAGAGCTGTACAACATACTAAAAGACGGGCGCTTAAAACCTATTGGTTTCCGAGTTATCGCACTTTGAAAAATCTAGCAGTTGTTAGCATTAGCATTTGTTAGCATTAATGATAATGATAATGAATTTTATTTGTATAGCACTTTTCCAAACAGCGTTACAAAGTGCTTCACAGAACATGATTAAAAACAACAACATACAGCAAAAAAACACAGAAAACACAACAAAGCATAGAACACTTATGATACACAATCAAAAAATACAGTGTACAAAACCTCTTCTTTACACGGTTATAAGAAACACTTGGTGTAAAGGTACGTTTTTAATAATGACTTGAACCTAGGCAGGGATGGTGCTAACCGTAGCTCCACTGGCAGTTCATTCCATAACCTAGGTGCCCGAGCGGCGAAAGCATTTGTCGAAAAAAAGTAGGGTTCCAGGGGTCACACAGCAATGTGTCACACATACACACGTTCGTCTCGGCGAGCTATACAACATACCAGAAGATTGGCACTATCGGAAATTTTGGACTTAAAATCGATGTTTTGACGCCTTACTATAGTCTTATGTAATTTTGGGGGTTTTGAAGTCAATCTGAAAAAAATGAATACATTTCATATCCACGCGTTCGTCTCGAAGAGCTGTACAGCATACTAAAAGACGGGCGCTTAAAACCTATTGGTTTCCGAGTTATCGCACTTTGAAAAATCTAGCAGTTGTTAGCATTAGCATTTGTTAGCATTAGCATTTGTCGAAAAAAAGTAGGGTTCCAGGGGTCACACAGCAATGTGTCACACATACACACGTTCGTCTCGATGAGCTATACAACATACCAAAAGATTGGCACTATCAGACATTTTGGACTGAAAATCTATGTTTTGACGCCTTACTATAGTCTTATGTAATTTTGAAGTCAATCTGATTTTTTTTTATACATTTCATATCCACGCGTTCGTCTCGAAGAGCTGTACAACATACTAAAAGACGGGCGCTTAAAACCTATTGGTTTCCGAGTTATCGCACTTTGAAAAATCTAGCAGTTGTTGGCATTAGCATTTGTTAGCATTAGCATTTGTCGAAAAAAAGTAGGGTCCCAGGGGTCACACAGCAATGTGTCACACATACACACGTTCGTCTCGACGAGCTATACAACATACCAAAAGATTGGCACTATCGGAAATTTTGGACTTAAAATCTATGTTTTGACGCCTTACTATAGTCTTATGTAATTTTGGGGGTTTTGAAGTCAATCTGAAAAAAAATTATACATTTCATATCCACGCGTTCGTCTCGAAGAGCTGTACAACATACTAAAAGACGGGCGCTTAAAACCTATTGGTTTCCGAGTTATCGCACTTTGAAAAATCTAGCAGTTGTTAGCATTAGCATTTGTTAGCATTAGCATTTGTCGAAAAAAAGTAGGGTTCCAGGGGTCACACAGCAATGTGTCACACATACACACGTTCGTCTCGATGAGCTATACAACATACCAAAAGATTGGCACTATTGGAAATTTTGGACTGAAAATCTATGTTTTGACGCCTTACTATAGTCTTATGTAATTTTGGGGGTTTTGAAGTCAATCTGAAAAAAATGTAAACATTTCATATCCACGCGTTCGTCTCGAAGAGCTGTACAACATACTAAAAGACGGGCGCTTAAAACCTATTGGTTTCCGAGTTATCGCACTTTGAAAAATCTAGCAGTTGTTAGCATTAGCATTTGTTAGCATTAGCATTTGTCGAAAAAAAGTAGGGTTCCAGGGGTCACACAGCAATGTGTCACACATACACACGTTCGTCTCGACGAGCTATACAACATACCAAAAGATTGGCACTATCGGAAATTTTGGACTTAAAATCGATGTTTTGACGCCTTACTATAGTCTTATGTAATTTTGGGGGTTTTGAAGTCAATCTGAAAAAAATGTATACATTTCATATCCACGCGTACGTTTCGAAGAGCTGTACAACATACTAAAAGACGGGCGCTTAAAACCTATTGGTTTCCGAGTTATCGCACTTTGAAAAATCTAGCAGTTGTTAGCATTAGCATTTGTTAGCATTAGCATTTGTCGAAAAAAAGTAGGGTTCCAGGGGTCACACAGCAATGTGTCACACATACACACGTTCGTCTCGACGAGCTATACAACATACCAAAAGATTGGCACTATCGGAAATTTTGGACTTAAAATCGATGTTTTGACGCCTTACTATATAGTCTTATGTAATTTTGGGGGTTTTGAAGTCAATCTGAAAAAAATGTATACATTTCATATCCACGCGTTCGTCTCGAAGAGCTGTACAACATACTAAAAGACGGGCGCTTAAAACCTATTGGTTTCCGAGTTATCGCACTTTGAAAAATCTAGCAGTTGTTAGCATTAGCATTTGTTAGCATTAGCATTTGTCGAAAAAAAGTAGGGTTCCAGGGGTCACACAGCAATGTGTCACACATACACACGTTCGTCTCGATGAGCTATACAACATACCAAAAGATTGGCATTATTGGAAATTTTGGACTGAAAATCTATGTTTTGACGCCTTACTATAGTCTTATGTAATTTTGGGGGTTTTGAAGTCAATCTGAAAAAAATGTATACATTTCATATCCACGCGTACGTTTCGAAGAGCTGTACAACATACTAAAAGACGGGCGCTTAAAACCTATTGGTTTCCGAGTTATCGCACTTTGAAAAATCTAGCAGTTGTTAGCATTAGCATTTGTTAGCATTAGCATTTGTCGAAAAAAAGTAGGGTTCCAGGGGTCACACAGCAATGTGTCACACATACACACGTTCGTCTCGACGAGCTATACAACATACCAAAAGATTGGCACTATCGGAAATTTTGGACTTAAAATCGATGTTTTGACGCCTTACTATATAGTCTTATGTAATTTTGGGGGTTTTGAATTCAATCTGAAAAAAATGTATACATTTCATATCCACGCGTTCGTCTCGAAGAGCTGTACAACATACTAAAAGACGGGCGCTTAAAACCTATTGGTTTCAGAGTTATCGCACTTTGAAAAATCTAGCAGTTGTTAGCATTAGCATTTGTTAGCATTAGCATTTGTCGAAAAAAAGTAGGGTTCCAGGGGTCACACAGCAATGTGTCACACATACACACGTTCGTCTCGACGAGCTATACAACATACCAAAAGATTGGCACTATCGGAAATTTTGGACTTAAAATCTATGTTTTGACGCCTTACTATAGTCTTATGTAATTTTGGGGGTTTTGAAGTCAATCTGAAAAAAAATTATACATTTCATATCCACGCGTTCGTCTCGAAGAGCTGTACAACATACTAAAAGACGGGCGCTTAAAACCTATTGGTTTCCGAGTTATCGCACTTTGAAAAATCTAGCAGTTGTTAGCATTAGCATTTGTTAGCATTAGCATTTGTCGAAAAAAGTAGGGTTCCAGGGGTCACACAGCAATGTGTCACACATACACACGTTCGTCTCGACGAGCTATACAACATACCAAAAGATTGGCACTATTGGAAATTTTGGACTGAAAATCTATGTTTTGACGCCTTACTATAGTCTTATGTAATTTTGGGGGTTTTGAAGTCAATCTGAAAAAAATTAATACATTTCATATCCACGCGTTCGTCTCGAAGAGCTGTACAACATACTAAAAGACGGGCGCTTAAAACCTATTGGTTTCCGAGTTATCGCACTTTGAAAAATCTAGCAGTTGTTAGCATTAGCATTTGTTAGCATTAGCATTTGTCGAAAAAAAGTAGGGTTCCAGGGGTCACACAGCAATGTGTCACACATACACACGTTCGTCTCGACGAGCTATACAACATACCAAAAGATTGGCACTATCGGAAATTTTGGACTTAAAATCGATGTTTTGACGCCTTACTATATAGTCTTATGTAATTTTGGGGGTTTTGAAGTCAATCTGAAAAAAATGTATACATTTCATATCCACGCGTTCGTCTTGAAGAGCTGTACAACATACTAAAAGACGGGCGCTTAAAACCTATTGGTTTCAGAGTTATCGCACTTTGAAAAATCTAGCAGTTGTTAGCATTAGCATTTGTTAGCATTAGCATTTGTCGAAAAAAAGTAGGGTTCCAGGGGTCACACAGCAATGTGTCACACATACACACGTTCGTCTCGACGAGCTATACAACATACCAAAAGATTGGCACTATCGGAAATTTTGGACTTAAAATCTATGTTTTGACGCCTTACTATAGTCTTATGTAATTTTGGGGGTTTTGAAGTCAATCTGAAAAAAAATTATACATTTCATATCCACGCGTTCGTCTCGAAGAGCTGTACAACATACTAAAAGACGGGCGCTTAAAACCTATTGGTTTCCGAGTTATCGCACTTTGAAAAATCTAGCAGTTGTTAGCATTAGCATTTGTTAGCATTAGCATTTGTCGAAAAAAGTAGGGTTCCAGGGGTCACACAGCAATGTGTCACACATACACACGTTCGTCTCGACGAGCTATACAACATACCAAAAGATTGGCACTATTGGAAATTTTGGACTGAAAATCTATGTTTTGACGCCTTACTATAGTCTTATGTAATTTTGGGGGTTTTGAAGTCAATCTGAAAAAAATTAATACATTTCATATCCACGCGTTCGTCTCGAAGAGCTGTACAACATACTAAAAGACGGGCGCTTAAAACCTATTGGTTTCCGAGTTATCGCACTTTGAAAAATCTAGCAGTTGTTAGCATTAGCATTTGTTAGCATTAGCATTTGTCGAAAAAAAGTAGGGTTCCAGGGGTCACACAGCAATGTGTCACACATACACACGTTCGTCTCGACGAGCTATACAACATACCAAAAGATTGGCACTATCGGAAATTTTGGACTTAAAATCTATGTTTTGACGCCTTACTATAGTCTTATGTAATTTTGGGGGTTTTGAAGTCAATCTGAAAAAAAATTATACATTTCATATCCACGCGTTCGTCTCGAAGAGCTGTACAACATACTAAAAGACGGGCGCTTAAAACCTATTGGTTTCCGAGTTATCGCACTTTGAAAAATCTAGCAGTTGTTAGCATTAGCATTTGTTAGCATTAGCATTTGTCGAAAAAAGTAGGGTTCCAGGGGTCACACAGCAATGTGTCACACATACACACGTTCGTCTCGACGAGCTATACAACATACCAAAAGATTGGCACTATTGGAAATTTTGGACTGAAAATCTATGTTTTGACGCCTTACTATAGTCTTATGTAATTTTGGGGGTTTTGAAGTCAATCTGAAAAAAATTAATACATTTCATATCCACGCGTTCGTCTCGAAGAGCTGTACAACATACTAAAAGACGGGCGCTTAAAACCTATTGGTTTCCGAGTTATCGCACTTTGAAAAATCTAGCAGTTGTTAGCATTAGCATTTGTTAGCATTAGCATTTGTCGAAAAAAAGTAGGGTTCCAGGGGTCACACAGCAATGTGTCACACATACACACGTTCGTCTCGACGAGCTATACAACATACCAAAAGATTGGCACTATCGGAAATTTTGGACTTAAAATCTATGTTTTGACGCCTTACTATAGTCTTATGTAATTTTGGGGGTTTTGAAGTCAATCTGAAAAAAAATTATACATTTCATATCCACGCGTTCGTCTCGAAGAGCTGTACAACATACTAAAAGACGGGCGCTTAAAACCTATTGGTTTCCGAGTTATCGCACTTTGAAAAATCTAGCAGTTGTTAGCATTAGCATTTGTCGAAAAAAAGTAGGGTTCCAGGGGTCACACAGCAATGTGTCACACATACACACGTTCGTCTCGATGAGCTATACAACATACCAAAAGATTGGCACTATCGGAAATTTTGGACTGAAAATCTATGTTTTGACGCCTTACTATAGTCTTATGTAATTTTGGGGGTTTTGAAGTCAATCTGAAAAAAATGTAAACATTTCATATCCACGCGTTCGTCTCGAAGAGCTGTACAACATACTAAAAGACGGGCGCTTAAAACCTATTGGTTTCCGAGTTATCGCACTTTGAAAAATCTAGCAGTTGTTGGCATTAGCATTTGTTAGCATTAGCATTTGTCGAAAAAAAGTAGGGTCCCAGGGGTCACACAGCAATGTGTCACACATACACACGTTCGTCTCGACGAGCTATACAACATACCAAAAGATTGGCACTATCGGAAATTTTGGACTTAAAATCTATGTTTTGACGCCTTACTATAGTCTTATGTAATTTTGGGGGTTTTGAAGTCAATCTGAAAAAAAATTATACATTTCATATCCACGCGTTCGTCTCGAAGAGCTGTACAACATACTAAAAGACGGGCGCTTAAAACCTATTGGTTTCCGAGTTATCGCACTTTGAAAAATCTAGCAGTTGTTAGCATTAGCATTTGTTAGCATTAGCATTTGTCGAAAAAAAGTAGGGTTCCAGGGGTCACACAGCAATGTGTCACACATACACACGTTCGTCTCGATGAGCTATACAACATACCAAAAGATTGGCACTATTGGAAATTTTGGACTGAAAATCTATGTTTTGACGCCTTACTATAGTCTTATGTAATTTTGGGGGTTTTGAAGTCAATCTGAAAAAAATGTAAACATTTCATATCCACGCGTTCGTCTCGAAGAGCTGTACAACATACTAAAAGACGGGCGCTTAAAACCTATTGGTTTCCGAGTTATCGCACTTTGAAAAATCTAGCAGTTGTTAGCATTAGCATTTGTTAGCATTAGCATTTGTCGAAAAAAAGTAGGGTTCCAGGGGTCACACAGCAATGTGTCACACATACACACGTTCGTCTCGACGAGCTATACAACATACCAAAAGATTGGCACTATCGGAAATTTTGGACTTAAAATCGATGTTTTGACGCCTTACTATAGTCTTATGTAATTTTGGGGGTTTTGAAGTCAATCTGAAAAAAATGTATACATTTCATATCCACGCGTACGTTTCGAAGAGCTGTACAACATACTAAAAGACGGGCGCTTAAAACCTATTGGTTTCCGAGTTATCGCACTTTGAAAAATCTAGCAGTTGTTAGCATTAGCATTTGTTAGCATTAGCATTTGTCGAAAAAAAGTAGGGTTCCAGGGGTCACACAGCAATGTGTCACACATACACACGTTCGTCTCGACGAGCTATACAACATACCAAAAGATTGGCACTATCGGAAATTTTGGACTTAAAATCGATGTTTTGACGCCTTACTATATAGTCTTATGTAATTTTGGGGGTTTTGAAGTCAATCTGAAAAAAATGTATACATTTCATATCCACGCGTTCGTCTCGAAGAGCTGTACAACATACTAAAAGACGGGCGCTTAAAACCTATTGGTTTCCGAGTTATCGCACTTTGAAAAATCTAGCAGTTGTTAGCATTAGCATTTGTTAGCATTAGCATTTGTCGAAAAAAAGTAGGGTTCCAGGGGTCACACAGCAATGTGTCACACATACACACGTTCGTCTCGATGAGCTATACAACATACCAAAAGATTGGCATTATTGGAAATTTTGGACTGAAAATCTATGTTTTGACGCCTTACTATAGTCTTATGTAATTTTGGGGGTTTTGAAGTCAATCTGAAAAAAATGTATACATTTCATATCCACGCGTACGTTTCGAAGAGCTGTACAACATACTAAAAGACGGGCGCTTAAAACCTATTGGTTTCCGAGTTATCGCACTTTGAAAAATCTAGCAGTTGTTAGCATTAGCATTTGTTAGCATTAGCATTTGTCGAAAAAAAGTAGGGTTCCAGGGGTCACACAGCAATGTGTCACACATACACACGTTCGTCTCGACGAGCTATACAACATACCAAAAGATTGGCACTATCGGAAATTTTGGACTTAAAATCGATGTTTTGACGCCTTACTATATAGTCTTATGTAATTTTGGGGGTTTTGAATTCAATCTGAAAAAAATGTATACATTTCATATCCACGCGTTCGTCTCGAAGAGCTGTACAACATACTAAAAGACGGGCGCTTAAAACCTATTGGTTTCAGAGTTATCGCACTTTGAAAAATCTAGCAGTTGTTAGCATTAGCATTTGTTAGCATTAGCATTTGTCGAAAAAAAGTAGGGTTCCAGGGGTCACACAGCAATGTGTCACACATACACACGTTCGTCTCGACGAGCTATACAACATACCAAAAGATTGGCACTATCGGAAATTTTGGACTTAAAATCTATGTTTTGACGCCTTACTATAGTCTTATGTAATTTTGGGGGTTTTGAAGTCAATCTGAAAAAAAATTATACATTTCATATCCACGCGTTCGTCTCGAAGAGCTGTACAACATACTAAAAGACGGGCGCTTAAAACCTATTGGTTTCCGAGTTATCGCACTTTGAAAAATCTAGCAGTTGTTAGCATTAGCATTTGTTAGCATTAGCATTTGTCGAAAAAAGTAGGGTTCCAGGGGTCACACAGCAATGTGTCACACATACACACGTTCGTCTCGACGAGCTATACAACATACCAAAAGATTGGCACTATTGGAAATTTTGGACTGAAAATCTATGTTTTGACGCCTTACTATAGTCTTATGTAATTTTGGGGGTTTTGAAGTCAATCTGAAAAAAATTAATACATTTCATATCCACGCGTTCGTCTCGAAGAGCTGTACAACATACTAAAAGACGGGCGCTTAAAACCTATTGGTTTCCGAGTTATCGCACTTTGAAAAATCTAGCAGTTGTTAGCATTAGCATTTGTTAGCATTAGCATTTGTCGAAAAAAAGTAGGGTTCCAGGGGTCACACAGCAATGTGTCACACATACACACGTTCGTCTCGACGAGCTATACAACATACCAAAAGATTGGCACTATCGGAAATTTTGGACTTAAAATCGATGTTTTGACGCCTTACTATATAGTCTTATGTAATTTTGGGGGTTTTGAAGTCAATCTGAAAAAAATGTATACATTTCATATCCACGCGTTCGTCTTGAAGAGCTGTACAACATACTAAAAGACGGGCGCTTAAAACCTATTGGTTTCAGAGTTATCGCACTTTGAAAAATCTAGCAGTTGTTAGCATTAGCATTTGTTAGCATTAGCATTTGTCGAAAAAAAGTAGGGTTCCAGGGGTCACACAGCAATGTGTCACACATACACACGTTCGTCTCGACGAGCTATACAACATACCAAAAGATTGGCACTATCGGAAATTTTGGACTTAAAATCTATGTTTTGACGCCTTACTATAGTCTTATGTAATTTTGGGGGTTTTGAAGTCAATCTGAAAAAAAATTATACATTTCATATCCACGCGTTCGTCTCGAAGAGCTGTACAACATACTAAAAGACGGGCGCTTAAAACCTATTGGTTTCCGAGTTATCGCACTTTGAAAAATCTAGCAGTTGTTAGCATTAGCATTTGTTAGCATTAGCATTTGTCGAAAAAAGTAGGGTTCCAGGGGTCACACAGCAATGTGTCACACATACACACGTTCGTCTCGACGAGCTATACAACATACCAAAAGATTGGCACTATTGGAAATTTTGGACTGAAAATCTATGTTTTGACGCCTTACTATAGTCTTATGTAATTTTGGGGGTTTTGAAGTCAATCTGAAAAAAATTAATACATTTCATATCCACGCGTTCGTCTCGAAGAGCTGTACAACATACTAAAAGACGGGCGCTTAAAACCTATTGGTTTCCGAGTTATCGCACTTTGAAAAATCTAGCAGTTGTTAGCATTAGCATTTGTTAGCATTAGCATTTGTCGAAAAAAAGTAGGGTTCCAGGGGTCACACAGCAATGTGTCACACATACACACGTTCGTCTCGACGAGCTATACAACATACCAAAAGATTGGCACTATCGGAAATTTTGGACTTAAAATCTATGTTTTGACGCCTTACTATAGTCTTATGTAATTTTGGGGGTTTTGAAGTCAATCTGAAAAAAAATTATACATTTCATATCCACGCGTTCGTCTCGAAGAGCTGTACAACATACTAAAAGACGGGCGCTTAAAACCTATTGGTTTCCGAGTTATCGCACTTTGAAAAATCTAGCAGTTGTTAGCATTAGCATTTGTTAGCATTAGCATTTGTCGAAAAAAGTAGGGTTCCAGGGGTCACACAGCAATGTGTCACACATACACACGTTCGTCTCGACGAGCTATACAACATACCAAAAGATTGGCACTATTGGAAATTTTGGACTGAAAATCTATGTTTTGACGCCTTACTATAGTCTTATGTAATTTTGGGGGTTTTGAAGTCAATCTGAAAAAAATTAATACATTTCATATCCACGCGTTCGTCTCGAAGAGCTGTACAACATACTAAAAGACGGGCGCTTAAAACCTATTGGTTTCCGAGTTATCGCACTTTGAAAAATCTAGCAGTTGTTAGCATTAGCATTTGTTAGCATTAGCATTTGTCGAAAAAAAGTAGGGTTCCAGGGGTCACACAGCAATGTGTCACACATACACACGTTCGTCTCGACGAGCTATACAACATACCAAAAGATTGGCACTATCGGAAATTTTGGACTTAAAATCTATGTTTTGACGCCTTACTATAGTCTTATGTAATTTTGGGGGTTTTGAAGTCAATCTGAAAAAAAATTATACATTTCATATCCACGCGTTCGTCTCGAAGAGCTGTACAACATACTAAAAGACGGGCGCTTAAAACCTATTGGTTTCCGAGTTATCGCACTTTGAAAAATCTAGCAGTTGTTAGCATTAGCATTTGTCGAAAAAAAGTAGGGTTCCAGGGGTCACACAGCAATGTGTCACACATACACACGTTCGTCTCGATGAGCTATACAACATACCAAAAGATTGGCACTATCGGAAATTTTGGACTGAAAATCTATGTTTTGACGCCTTACTATAGTCTTATGTAATTTTGGGGGTTTTGAAGTCAATCTGAAAAAAATGTAAACATTTCATATCCACGCGTTCGTCTCGAAGAGCTGTACAACATACTAAAAGACGGGCGCTTAAAACCTATTGGTTTCCGAGTTATCGCACTTTGAAAAATCTAGCAGTTGTTAGCATTAGCATTTGTCGAAAAAAAGTAGGGTTCCAGGGGTCACACAGCAATGTGTCACACATACACACGTTCGTCTCGACGAGCTATACAACATACCAAAAGATTGGCACTATCGGAAATTTTGGACTTAAAATCTATGTTTTGACGCCTTACTATAGTCTTATGTAATTTTGGGGGTTTTGAAGTCAATCTGAAAAAAAATTATACATTTCATATCCACGCGTTCGTCTCGAAGAGCTGTACAACATACTAAAAGACGGGCGCTTAAAACCTATTGGTTTCCGAGTTATCGCACTTTGAAAAATCTAGCAGTTGTTAGCATTAGCATTTGTTAGCATTAGCATTTGTCGAAAAAAGTAGGGTTCCAGGGGTCACACAGCAATGTGTCACACATACACACGTTCGTCTCGACGAGCTATACAACATACCAAAAGATTGGCACTATTGGAAATTTTGGACTGAAAATCTATGTTTTGACGCCTTACTATAGTCTTATGTAATTTTGGGGGTTTTGAAGTCAATCTGAAAAAAATTAATACATTTCATATCCACGCGTTCGTCTCGAAGAGCTGTACAACATACTAAAAGACGGGCGCTTAAAACCTATTGGTTTCCGAGTTATCGCACTTTGAAAAATCTAGCAGTTGTTAGCATTAGCATTTGTTAGCATTAGCATTTGTCGAAAAAAAGTAGGGTTCCAGGGGTCACACAGCAATGTGTCACACATACACACGTTCGTCTCGACGAGCTATACAACATACCAAAAGATTGGCACTATCGGAAATTTTGGACTTAAAATCGATGTTTTGACGCCTTACTATATAGTCTTATGTAATTTTGGGGGTTTTGAAGTCAATCTGAAAAAAATTTATACATTTCATATCCACGCGTTCGTCTCGAAGAGCTGTACAACATACTAAAAGACGGGCGCTTAAAACCTATTGGTTTCAGAGTTATCGCACTTTGAAAAATCTAGCAGTTGTTAGCATTAGCATTTGTTAGCATTAGCATTTGTCGAAAAAAAGTAGGGTTCCAGGGGTCACACAGCAATGTGTCACACATACACACGTTCGTCTCGACGAGCTATACAACATACCAAAAGATTGGCACTATCGGAAATTTTGGACTTAAAATCTATGTTTTGACGCCTTACTATAGTCTTATGTAATTTTGGGGGTTTTGAAGTCAATCTGAAAAAAAATTATACATTTCATATCCACGCGTTCGTCTCGAAGAGCTGTACAACATACTAAAAGACGGGCGCTTAAAACCTATTGGTTTCCGAGTTATCGCACTTTGAAAAATCTAGCAGTTGTTAGCATTAGCATTTGTTAGCATTAGCATTTGTCGAAAAAAGTAGGGTTCCAGGGGTCACACAGCAATGTGTCACACATACACACGTTCGTCTCGACGAGCTATACAACATACCAAAAGATTGGCACTATTGGAAATTTTGGACTGAAAATCTATGTTTTGACGCCTTACTATAGTCTTATGTAATTTTGGGGGTTTTGAAGTCAATCTGAAAAAAATTAATACATTTCATATCCACGCGTTCGTCTCGAAGAGCTGTACAACATACTAAAAGACGGGCGCTTAAAACCTATTGGTTTCCGAGTTATCGCACTTTGAAAAATCTAGCAGTTGTTAGCATTAGCATTTGTTAGCATTAGCATTTGTCGAAAAAAAGTAGGGTTCCAGGGGTCACACAGCAATGTGTCACACATACACACGTTCGTCTCGACGAGCTATACAACATACCAAAAGATTGGCACTATCGGAAATTTTGGACTTAAAATCTATGTTTTGACGCCTTACTATAGTCTTATGTAATTTTGGGGGTTTTGAAGTCAATCTGAAAAAAAATTATACATTTCATATCCACGCGTTCGTCTCGAAGAGCTGTACAACATACTAAAAGACGGGCGCTTAAAACCTATTGGTTTCCGAGTTATCGCACTTTGAAAAATCTAGCAGTTGTTAGCATTAGCATTTGTTAGCATTAGCATTTGTCGAAAAAAGTAGGGTTCCAGGGGTCACACAGCAATGTGTCACACATACACACGTTCGTCTCGACGAGCTATACAACATACCAAAAGATTGGCACTATTGGAAATTTTGGACTGAAAATCTATGTTTTGACGCCTTACTATAGTCTTATGTAATTTTGGGGGTTTTGAAGTCAATCTGAAAAAAATTAATACATTTCATATCCACGCGTTCGTCTCGAAGAGCTGTACAACATACTAAAAGACGGGCGCTTAAAACCTATTGGTTTCCGAGTTATCGCACTTTGAAAAATCTAGCAGTTGTTAGCATTAGCATTTGTTAGCATTAGCATTTGTCGAAAAAAAGTAGGGTTCCAGGGGTCACACAGCAATGTGTCACACATACACACGTTCGTCTCGACGAGCTATACAACATACCAAAAGATTGGCACTATCGGAAATTTTGGACTTAAAATCGATGTTTTGACGCCTTACTATATAGTCTTATGTAATTTTGGGGGTTTTGAAGTCAATCTGAAAAAAATTTATACATTTCATATCCACGCGTTCGTCTCGAAGAGCTGTACAACATACTAAAAGACGGGCGCTTAAAACCTATTGGTTTCAGAGTTATCGCACTTTGAAAAATCTAGCAGTTGTTAGCATTAGCATTTGTTAGCATTAGCATTTGTCGAAAAAAAGTAGGGTTCCAGGGGTCACACAGCAATGTGTCACACATACACACGTTCGTCTCGACGAGCTATACAACATACCAAAAGATTGGCACTATCGGAAATTTTGGACTTAAAATCTATGTTTTGACGCCTTACTATAGTCTTATGTAATTTTGGGGGTTTTGAAGTCAATCTGAAAAAAAATTATACATTTCATATCCACGCGTTCGTCTCGAAGAGCTGTACAACATACTAAAAGACGGGCGCTTAAAACCTATTGGTTTCCGAGTTATCGCACTTTGAAAAATCTAGCAGTTGTTAGCATTAGCATTTGTTAGCATTAGCATTTGTCGAAAAAAGTAGGGTTCCAGGGGTCACACAGCAATGTGTCACACATACACACGTTCGTCTCGACGAGCTATACAACATACCAAAAGATTGGCACTATTGGAAATTTTGGACTGAAAATCTATGTTTTGACGCCTTACTATAGTCTTATGTAATTTTGGGGGTTTTGAAGTCAATCTGAAAAAAATTAATACATTTCATATCCACGCGTTCGTCTCGAAGAGCTGTACAACATACTAAAAGACGGGCGCTTAAAACCTATTGGTTTCCGAGTTATCGCACTTTGAAAAATCTAGCAGTTGTTAGCATTAGCATTTGTTAGCATTAGCATTTGTCGAAAAAAAGTAGGGTTCCAGGGGTCACACAGCAATGTGTCACACATACACACGTTCGTCTCGACGAGCTATACAACATACCAAAAGATTGGCACTATCGGAAATTTTGGACTTAAAATCTATGTTTTGACGCCTTACTATAGTCTTATGTAATTTTGGGGGTTTTGAAGTCAATCTGAAAAAAAATTATACATTTCATATCCACGCGTTCGTCTCGAAGAGCTGTACAACATACTAAAAGACGGGCGCTTAAAACCTATTGGTTTCCGAGTTATCGCACTTTGAAAAATCTAGCAGTTGTTAGCATTAGCATTTGTTAGCATTAGCATTTGTCGAAAAAAGTAGGGTTCCAGGGGTCACACAGCAATGTGTCACACATACACACGTTCGTCTCGACGAGCTATACAACATACCAAAAGATTGGCACTATTGGAAATTTTGGACTGAAAATCTATGTTTTGACGCCTTACTATAGTCTTATGTAATTTTGGGGGTTTTGAAGTCAATCTGAAAAAAATTAATACATTTCATATCCACGCGTTCGTCTCGAAGAGCTGTACAACATACTAAAAGACGGGCGCTTAAAACCTATTGGTTTCCGAGTTATCGCACTTTGAAAAATCTAGCAGTTGTTAGCATTAGCATTTGTTAGCATTAGCATTTGTCGAAAAAAAGTAGGGTTCCAGGGGTCACACAGCAATGTGTCACACATACACACGTTCGTCTCGACGAGCTATACAACATACCAAAAGATTGGCACTATCGGAAATTTTGGACTTAAAATCGATGTTTTGACGCCTTACTATATAGTCTTATGTAATTTTGGGGGTTTTGAAGTCAATCTGAAAAAAATGTATACATTTCATATCCACGCGTTCGTCTTGAAGAGCTGTACAACATACTAAAAGACGGGCGCTTAAAACCTATTGGTTTCAGAGTTATCGCACTTTGAAAAATCTAGCAGTTGTTAGCATTAGCATTTGTTAGCATTAGCATTTGTCGAAAAAAAGTAGGGTTCCAGGGGTCACACAGCAATGTGTCACACATACACACGTTCGTCTCGACGAGCTATACAACATACCAAAAGATTGGCACTATCGGAAATTTTGGACTTAAAATCTATGTTTTGACGCCTTACTATAGTCTTATGTAATTTTGGGGGTTTTGAAGTCAATCTGAAAAAAAATTATACATTTCATATCCACGCGTTCGTCTCGAAGAGCTGTACAACATACTAAAAGACGGGCGCTTAAAACCTATTGGTTTCCGAGTTATCGCACTTTGAAAAATCTAGCAGTTGTTAGCATTAGCATTTGTTAGCATTAGCATTTGTCGAAAAAAGTAGGGTTCCAGGGGTCACACAGCAATGTGTCACACATACACACGTTCGTCTCGACGAGCTATACAACATACCAAAAGATTGGCACTATTGGAAATTTTGGACTGAAAATCTATGTTTTGACGCCTTACTATAGTCTTATGTAATTTTGGGGGTTTTGAAGTCAATCTGAAAAAAATTAATACATTTCATATCCACGCGTTCGTCTCGAAGAGCTGTACAACATACTAAAAGACGGGCGCTTAAAACCTATTGGTTTCCGAGTTATCGCACTTTAAAAAATCTAGCAGTTGTTAGCATTAGCATTTGTTAGCATTAGCATTTGTCGAAAAAAAGTAGGGTTCCAGGGGTCACACAGCAATGTGTCACACATACACACGTTCGTCTCGACGAGCTATACAACATACCAAAAGATTGGCACTATCGGAAATTTTGGACTTAAAATCGATGTTTTGACGCCTTACTATATAGTCTTATGTAATTTTGGGGGTTTTGAAGTCAATCTGAAAAAAATGTATACATTTCATATCCACGCGTTCGTCTTGAAGAGCTGTACAACATACTAAAAGACGGGCGCTTAAAACCTATTGGTTTCAGAGTTATCGCACTTTGAAAAATCTAGCAGTTGTTAGCATTAGCATTTGTTAGCATTAGCATTTGTCGAAAAAAAGTAGGGTTCCAGGGGTCACACAGCAATGTGTCACACATACACACGTTCGTCTCGACGAGCTATACAACATACCAAAAGATTGGCACTATCGGAAATTTTGGACTTAAAATCTATGTTTTGACGCCTTACTATAGTCTTATGTAATTTTGGGGGTTTTGAAGTCAATCTGAAAAAAAATTATACATTTCATATCCACGCGTTCGTCTCGAAGAGCTGTACAACATACTAAAAGACGGGCGCTTAAAACCTATTGGTTTCCGAGTTATCGCACTTTGAAAAATCTAGCAGTTGTTAGCATTAGCATTTGTTAGCATTAGCATTTGTCGAAAAAAGTAGGGTTCCAGGGGTCACACAGCAATGTGTCACACATACACACGTTCGTCTCGACGAGCTATACAACATACCAAAAGATTGGCACTATTGGAAATTTTGGACTGAAAATCTATGTTTTGACGCCTTACTATAGTCTTATGTAATTTTGGGGGTTTTGAAGTCAATCTGAAAAAAATTAATACATTTCATATCCACGCGTTCGTCTCGAAGAGCTGTACAACATACTAAAAGACGGGCGCTTAAAACCTATTGGTTTCCGAGTTATCGCACTTTGAAAAATCTAGCAGTTGTTAGCATTAGCATTTGTTAGCATTAGCATTTGTCGAAAAAAAGTAGGGTTCCAGGGGTCACACAGCAATGTGTCACACATACACACGTTCGTCTCGACGAGCTATACAACATACCAAAAGATTGGCACTATCGGAAATTTTGGACTTAAAATCTATGTTTTGACGCCTTACTATAGTCTTATGTAATTTTGGGGGTTTTGAAGTCAATCTGAAAAAAAATTATACATTTCATATCCACGCGTTCGTCTCGAAGAGCTGTACAACATACTAAAAGACGGGCGCTTAAAACCTATTGGTTTCCGAGTTATCGCACTTTGAAAAATCTAGCAGTTGTTAGCATTAGCATTTGTTAGCATTAGCATTTGTCGAAAAAAGTAGGGTTCCAGGGGTCACACAGCAATGTGTCACACATACACACGTTCGTCTCGACGAGCTATACAACATACCAAAAGATTGGCACTATTGGAAATTTTGGACTGAAAATCTATGTTTTGACGCCTTACTATAGTCTTATGTAATTTTGGGGGTTTTGAAGTCAATCTGAAAAAAATTAATACATTTCATATCCACGCGTTCGTCTCGAAGAGCTGTACAACATACTAAAAGACGGGCGCTTAAAACCTATTGGTTTCCGAGTTATCGCACTTTGAAAAATCTAGCAGTTGTTAGCATTAGCATTTGTTAGCATTAGCATTTGTCGAAAAAAAGTAGGGTTCCAGGGGTCACACAGCAATGTGTCACACATACACACGTTCGTCTCGACGAGCTATACAACATACCAAAAGATTGGCACTATCGGAAATTTTGGACTTAAAATCTATGTTTTGACGCCTTACTATAGTCTTATGTAATTTTGGGGGTTTTGAAGTCAATCTGAAAAAAAATTATACATTTCATATCCACGCGTTCGTCTCGAAGAGCTGTACAACATACTAAAAGACGGGCGCTTAAAACCTATTGGTTTCCGAGTTATCGCACTTTGAAAAATCTAGCAGTTGTTAGCATTAGCATTTGTCGAAAAAAAGTAGGGTTCCAGGGGTCACACAGCAATGTGTCACACATACACACGTTCGTCTCGATGAGCTATACAACATACCAAAAGATTGGCACTATCGGAAATTTTGGACTGAAAATCTATGTTTTGACGCCTTACTATAGTCTTATGTAATTTTGGGGGTTTTGAAGTCAATCTGAAAAAAATGTAAACATTTCATATCCACGCGTTCGTCTCGAAGAGCTGTACAACATACTAAAAGACGGGCGCTTAAAACCTATTGGTTTCCGAGTTATCGCACTTTGAAAAATCTAGCAGTTGTTGGCATTAGCATTTGTTAGCATTAGCATTTGTCGAAAAAAAGTAGGGTCCCAGGGGTCACACAGCAATGTGTCACACATACACACGTTCGTCTCGACGAGCTATACAACATACCAAAAGATTGGCACTATCGGAAATTTTGGACTTAAAATCTATGTTTTGACGCCTTACTATAGTCTTATGTAATTTTGGGGGTTTTGAAGTCAATCTGAAAAAAAATTATACATTTCATATCCACGCGTTCGTCTCGAAGAGCTGTACAACATACTAAAAGACGGGCGCTTAAAACCTATTGGTTTCCGAGTTATCGCACTTTGAAAAATCTAGCAGTTGTTAGCATTAGCATTTGTTAGCATTAGCATTTGTCGAAAAAAAGTAGGGTTCCAGGGGTCACACAGCAATGTGTCACACATACACACGTTCGTCTCGATGAGCTATACAACATACCAAAAGATTGGCACTATTGGAAATTTTGGACTGAAAATCTATGTTTTGACGCCTTACTATAGTCTTATGTAATTTTGGGGGTTTTGAAGTCAATCTGAAAAAAATGTAAACATTTCATATCCACGCGTTCGTCTCGAAGAGCTGTACAACATACTAAAAGACGGGCGCTTAAAACCTATTGGTTTCCGAGTTATCGCACTTTGAAAAATCTAGCAGTTGTTAGCATTAGCATTTGTTAGCATTAGCATTTGTCGAAAAAAAGTAGGGTTCCAGGGGTCACACAGCAATGTGTCACACATACACACGTTCGTCTCGACGAGCTATACAACATACCAAAAGATTGGCACTATCGGAAATTTTGGACTTAAAATCGATGTTTTGACGCCTTACTATAGTCTTATGTAATTTTGGGGGTTTTGAAGTCAATCTGAAAAAAATGTATACATTTCATATCCACGCGTACGTTTCGAAGAGCTGTACAACATACTAAAAGACGGGCGCTTAAAACCTATTGGTTTCCGAGTTATCGCACTTTGAAAAATCTAGCAGTTGTTAGCATTAGCATTTGTTAGCATTAGCATTTGTCGAAAAAAAGTAGGGTTCCAGGGGTCACACAGCAATGTGTCACACATACACACGTTCGTCTCGACGAGCTATACAACATACCAAAAGATTGGCACTATCGGAAATTTTGGACTTAAAATCGATGTTTTGACGCCTTACTATATAGTCTTATGTAATTTTGGGGGTTTTGAAGTCAATCTGAAAAAAATGTATACATTTCATATCCACGCGTTCGTCTCGAAGAGCTGTACAACATACTAAAAGACGGGCGCTTAAAACCTATTGGTTTCCGAGTTATCGCACTTTGAAAAATCTAGCAGTTGTTAGCATTAGCATTTGTTAGCATTAGCATTTGTCGAAAAAAAGTAGGGTTCCAGGGGTCACACAGCAATGTGTCACACATACACACGTTCGTCTCGATGAGCTATACAACATACCAAAAGATTGGCATTATTGGAAATTTTGGACTGAAAATCTATGTTTTGACGCCTTACTATAGTCTTATGTAATTTTGGGGGTTTTGAAGTCAATCTGAAAAAAATGTATACATTTCATATCCACGCGTACGTTTCGAAGAGCTGTACAACATACTAAAAGACGGGCGCTTAAAACCTATTGGTTTCCGAGTTATCGCACTTTGAAAAATCTAGCAGTTGTTAGCATTAGCATTTGTTAGCATTAGCATTTGTCGAAAAAAAGTAGGGTTCCAGGGGTCACACAGCAATGTGTCACACATACACACGTTCGTCTCGACGAGCTATACAACATACCAAAAGATTGGCACTATCGGAAATTTTGGACTTAAAATCGATGTTTTGACGCCTTACTATATAGTCTTATGTAATTTTGGGGGTTTTGAATTCAATCTGAAAAAAATGTATACATTTCATATCCACGCGTTCGTCTCGAAGAGCTGTACAACATACTAAAAGACGGGCGCTTAAAACCTATTGGTTTCAGAGTTATCGCACTTTGAAAAATCTAGCAGTTGTTAGCATTAGCATTTGTTAGCATTAGCATTTGTCGAAAAAAAGTAGGGTTCCAGGGGTCACACAGCAATGTGTCACACATACACACGTTCGTCTCGACGAGCTATACAACATACCAAAAGATTGGCACTATCGGAAATTTTGGACTTAAAATCTATGTTTTGACGCCTTACTATAGTCTTATGTAATTTTGGGGGTTTTGAAGTCAATCTGAAAAAAAATTATACATTTCATATCCACGCGTTCGTCTCGAAGAGCTGTACAACATACTAAAAGACGGGCGCTTAAAACCTATTGGTTTCCGAGTTATCGCACTTTGAAAAATCTAGCAGTTGTTAGCATTAGCATTTGTTAGCATTAGCATTTGTCGAAAAAAGTAGGGTTCCAGGGGTCACACAGCAATGTGTCACACATACACACGTTCGTCTCGACGAGCTATACAACATACCAAAAGATTGGCACTATTGGAAATTTTGGACTGAAAATCTATGTTTTGACGCCTTACTATAGTCTTATGTAATTTTGGGGGTTTTGAAGTCAATCTGAAAAAAATTAATACATTTCATATCCACGCGTTCGTCTCGAAGAGCTGTACAACATACTAAAAGACGGGCGCTTAAAACCTATTGGTTTCCGAGTTATCGCACTTTGAAAAATCTAGCAGTTGTTAGCATTAGCATTTGTTAGCATTAGCATTTGTCGAAAAAAAGTAGGGTTCCAGGGGTCACACAGCAATGTGTCACACATACACACGTTCGTCTCGACGAGCTATACAACATACCAAAAGATTGGCACTATCGGAAATTTTGGACTTAAAATCGATGTTTTGACGCCTTACTATATAGTCTTATGTAATTTTGGGGGTTTTGAAGTCAATCTGAAAAAAATGTATACATTTCATATCCACGCGTTCGTCTTGAAGAGCTGTACAACATACTAAAAGACGGGCGCTTAAAACCTATTGGTTTCAGAGTTATCGCACTTTGAAAAATCTAGCAGTTGTTAGCATTAGCATTTGTTAGCATTAGCATTTGTCGAAAAAAAGTAGGGTTCCAGGGGTCACACAGCAATGTGTCACACATACACACGTTCGTCTCGACGAGCTATACAACATACCAAAAGATTGGCACTATCGGAAATTTTGGACTTAAAATCTATGTTTTGACGCCTTACTATAGTCTTATGTAATTTTGGGGGTTTTGAAGTCAATCTGAAAAAAAATTATACATTTCATATCCACGCGTTCGTCTCGAAGAGCTGTACAACATACTAAAAGACGGGCGCTTAAAACCTATTGGTTTCCGAGTTATCGCACTTTGAAAAATCTAGCAGTTGTTAGCATTAGCATTTGTTAGCATTAGCATTTGTCGAAAAAAGTAGGGTTCCAGGGGTCACACAGCAATGTGTCACACATACACACGTTCGTCTCGACGAGCTATACAACATACCAAAAGATTGGCACTATTGGAAATTTTGGACTGAAAATCTATGTTTTGACGCCTTACTATAGTCTTATGTAATTTTGGGGGTTTTGAAGTCAATCTGAAAAAAATTAATACATTTCATATCCACGCGTTCGTCTCGAAGAGCTGTACAACATACTAAAAGACGGGCGCTTAAAACCTATTGGTTTCCGAGTTATCGCACTTTGAAAAATCTAGCAGTTGTTAGCATTAGCATTTGTTAGCATTAGCATTTGTCGAAAAAAAGTAGGGTTCCAGGGGTCACACAGCAATGTGTCACACATACACACGTTCGTCTCGACGAGCTATACAACATACCAAAAGATTGGCACTATCGGAAATTTTGGACTTAAAATCTATGTTTTGACGCCTTACTATAGTCTTATGTAATTTTGGGGGTTTTGAAGTCAATCTGAAAAAAAATTATACATTTCATATCCACGCGTTCGTCTCGAAGAGCTGTACAACATACTAAAAGACGGGCGCTTAAAACCTATTGGTTTCCGAGTTATCGCACTTTGAAAAATCTAGCAGTTGTTAGCATTAGCATTTGTTAGCATTAGCATTTGTCGAAAAAAGTAGGGTTCCAGGGGTCACACAGCAATGTGTCACACATACACACGTTCGTCTCGACGAGCTATACAACATACCAAAAGATTGGCACTATTGGAAATTTTGGACTGAAAATCTATGTTTTGACGCCTTACTATAGTCTTATGTAATTTTGGGGGTTTTGAAGTCAATCTGAAAAAAATTAATACATTTCATATCCACGCGTTCGTCTCGAAGAGCTGTACAACATACTAAAAGACGGGCGCTTAAAACCTATTGGTTTCCGAGTTATCGCACTTTGAAAAATCTAGCAGTTGTTAGCATTAGCATTTGTTAGCATTAGCATTTGTCGAAAAAAAGTAGGGTTCCAGGGGTCACACAGCAATGTGTCACACATACACACGTTCGTCTCGACGAGCTATACAACATACCAAAAGATTGGCACTATCGGAAATTTTGGACTTAAAATCTATGTTTTGACGCCTTACTATAGTCTTATGTAATTTTGGGGGTTTTGAAGTCAATCTGAAAAAAAATTATACATTTCATATCCACGCGTTCGTCTCGAAGAGCTGTACAACATACTAAAAGACGGGCGCTTAAAACCTATTGGTTTCCGAGTTATCGCACTTTGAAAAATCTAGCAGTTGTTAGCATTAGCATTTGTCGAAAAAAAGTAGGGTTCCAGGGGTCACACAGCAATGTGTCACACATACACACGTTCGTCTCGATGAGCTATACAACATACCAAAAGATTGGCACTATCGGAAATTTTGGACTGAAAATCTATGTTTTGACGCCTTACTATAGTCTTATGTAATTTTGGGGGTTTTGAAGTCAATCTGAAAAAAATGTAAACATTTCATATCCACGCGTTCGTCTCGAAGAGCTGTACAACATACTAAAAGACGGGCGCTTAAAACCTATTGGTTTCCGAGTTATCGCACTTTGAAAAATCTAGCAGTTGTTAGCATTAGCATTTGTCGAAAAAAAGTAGGGTTCCAGGGGTCACACAGCAATGTGTCACACATACACACGTTCGTCTCGACGAGCTATACAACATACCAAAAGATTGGCACTATCGGAAATTTTGGACTTAAAATCTATGTTTTGACGCCTTACTATAGTCTTATGTAATTTTGGGGGTTTTGAAGTCAATCTGAAAAAAAATTATACATTTCATATCCACGCGTTCGTCTCGAAGAGCTGTACAACATACTAAAAGACGGGCGCTTAAAACCTATTGGTTTCCGAGTTATCGCACTTTGAAAAATCTAGCAGTTGTTAGCATTAGCATTTGTTAGCATTAGCATTTGTCGAAAAAAGTAGGGTTCCAGGGGTCACACAGCAATGTGTCACACATACACACGTTCGTCTCGACGAGCTATACAACATACCAAAAGATTGGCACTATTGGAAATTTTGGACTGAAAATCTATGTTTTGACGCCTTACTATAGTCTTATGTAATTTTGGGGGTTTTGAAGTCAATCTGAAAAAAATTAATACATTTCATATCCACGCGTTCGTCTCGAAGAACTGTACAACATACTAAAAGACGGGCGCTTAAAACCTATTGGTTTCCGAGTTATCGCACTTTGAAAAATCTAGCAGTTGTTAGCATTAGCATTTGTTAGCATTAGCATTTGTCGAAAAAAAGTAGGGTTCCAGGGGTCACACAGCAATGTGTCACACATACACACGTTCGTCTCGACGAGCTATACAACATACCAAAAGATTGGCACTATCGGAAATTTTGGACTTAAAATCGATGTTTTGACGCCTTACTATATAGTCTTATGTAATTTTGGGGGTTTTGAAGTCAATCTGAAAAAAATTTATACATTTCATATCCACGCGTTCGTCTCGAAGAGCTGTACAACATACTAAAAGACGGGCGCTTAAAACCTATTGGTTTCAGAGTTATCGCACTTTGAAAAATCTAGCAGTTGTTAGCATTAGCATTTGTTAGCATTAGCATTTGTCGAAAAAAAGTAGGGTTCCAGGGGTCACACAGCAATGTGTCACACATACACACGTTCGTCTCGACGAGCTATACAACATACCAAAAGATTGGCACTATCGGAAATTTTGGACTTAAAATCTATGTTTTGACGCCTTACTATAGTCTTATGTAATTTTGGGGGTTTTGAAGTCAATCTGAAAAAAAATTATACATTTCATATCCACGCGTTCGTCTCGAAGAGCTGTACAACATACTAAAAGACGGGCGCTTAAAACCTATTGGTTTCCGAGTTATCGCACTTTGAAAAATCTAGCAGTTGTTAGCATTAGCATTTGTTAGCATTAGCATTTGTCGAAAAAAGTAGGGTTCCAGGGGTCACACAGCAATGTGTCACACATACACACGTTCGTCTCGACGAGCTATACAACATACCAAAAGATTGGCACTATTGGAAATTTTGGACTGAAAATCTATGTTTTGACGCCTTACTATAGTCTTATGTAATTTTGGGGGTTTTGAAGTCAATCTGAAAAAAATTAATACATTTCATATCCACGCGTTCGTCTCGAAGAGCTGTACAACATACTAAAAGACGGGCGCTTAAAACCTATTGGTTTCCGAGTTATCGCACTTTGAAAAATCTAGCAGTTGTTAGCATTAGCATTTGTTAGCATTAGCATTTGTCGAAAAAAAGTAGGGTTCCAGGGGTCACACAGCAATGTGTCACACATACACACGTTCGTCTCGACGAGCTATACAACATACCAAAAGATTGGCACTATCGGAAATTTTGGACTTAAAATCTATGTTTTGACGCCTTACTATAGTCTTATGTAATTTTGGGGGTTTTGAAGTCAATCTGAAAAAAAATTATACATTTCATATCCACGCGTTCGTCTCGAAGAGCTGTACAACATACTAAAAGACGGGCGCTTAAAACCTATTGGTTTCCGAGTTATCGCACTTTGAAAAATCTAGCAGTTGTTAGCATTAGCATTTGTTAGCATTAGCATTTGTCGAAAAAAGTAGGGTTCCAGGGGTCACACAGCAATGTGTCACACATACACACGTTCGTCTCGACGAGCTATACAACATACCAAAAGATTGGCACTATTGGAAATTTTGGACTGAAAATCTATGTTTTGACGCCTTACTATAGTCTTATGTAATTTTGGGGGTTTTGAAGTCAATCTGAAAAAAATTAATACATTTCATATCCACGCGTTCGTCTCGAAGAGCTGTACAACATACTAAAAGACGGGCGCTTAAAACCTATTGGTTTCCGAGTAATCGCACTTTGAAAAATCTAGCAGTTGTTAGCATTAGCATTTGTTAGCATTAGCATTTGTCGAAAAAAAGTAGGGTTCCAGGGGTCACACAGCAATGTGTCACACATACACACGTTCGTCTCGACGAGCTATACAACATACCAAAAGATTGGCACTATCGGAAATTTTGGACTTAAAATCGATGTTTTGACGCCTTACTATATAGTCTTATGTAATTTTGGGGGTTTTGAAGTCAATCTGAAAAAAATGTATACATTTCATATCCACGCGTTCGTCTTGAAGAGCTGTACAACATACTAAAAGACGGGCGCTTAAAACCTATTGGTTTCAGAGTTATCGCACTTTGAAAAATCTAGCAGTTGTTAGCATTAGCATTTGTTAGCATTAGCATTTGTCGAAAAAAAGTAGGGTTCCAGGGGTCACACAGCAATGTGTCACACATACACACGTTCGTCTCGACGAGCTATACAACATACCAAAAGATTGGCACTATCGGAAATTTTGGACTTAAAATCTATGTTTTGACGCCTTACTATAGTCTTATGTAATTTTGGGGGTTTTGAAGTCAATCTGAAAAAAAATTATACATTTCATATCCACGCGTTCGTCTCGAAGAGCTGTACAACATACTAAAAGACGGGCGCTTAAAACCTATTGGTTTCCGAGTTATCGCACTTTGAAAAATCTAGCAGTTGTTAGCATTAGCATTTGTTAGCATTAGCATTTGTCGAAAAAAGTAGGGTTCCAGGGGTCACACAGCAATGTGTCACACATACACACGTTCGTCTCGACGAGCTATACAACATACCAAAAGATTGGCACTATTGGAAATTTTGGACTGAAAATCTATGTTTTGACGCCTTACTATAGTCTTATGTAATTTTGGGGGTTTTGAAGTCAATCTGAAAAAAATTAATACATTTCATATCCACGCGTTCGTCTCGAAGAGCTGTACAACATACTAAAAGACGGGCGCTTAAAACCTATTGGTTTCCGAGTTATCGCACTTTGAAAAATCTAGCAGTTGTTAGCATTAGCATTTGTTAGCATTAGCATTTGTCGAAAAAAAGTAGGGTTCCAGGGGTCACACAGCAATGTGTCACACATACACACGTTCGTCTCGACGAGCTATACAACATACCAAAAGATTGGCACTATCGGAAATTTTGGACTTAAAATCTATGTTTTGACGCCTTACTATAGTCTTATGTAATTTTGGGGGTTTTGAAGTCAATCTGAAAAAAAATTATACATTTCATATCCACGCGTTCGTCTCGAAGAGCTGTACAACATACTAAAAGACGGGCGCTTAAAACCTATTGGTTTCCGAGTTATCGCACTTTGAAAAATCTAGCAGTTGTTAGCATTAGCATTTGTTAGCATTAGCATTTGTCGAAAAAAGTAGGGTTCCAGGGGTCACACAGCAATGTGTCACACATACACACGTTCGTCTCGACGAGCTATACAACATACCAAAAGATTGGCACTATTGGAAATTTTGGACTGAAAATCTATGTTTTGACGCCTTACTATAGTCTTATGTAATTTTGGGGGTTTTGAAGTCAATCTGAAAAAAATTAATACATTTCATATCCACGCGTTCGTCTCGAAGAGCTGTACAACATACTAAAAGACGGGCGCTTAAAACCTATTGGTTTCCGAGTTATCGCACTTTGAAAAATCTAGCAGTTGTTAGCATTAGCATTTGTTAGCATTAGCATTTGTCGAAAAAAAGTAGGGTTCCAGGGGTCACACAGCAATGTGTCACACATACACACGTTCGTCTCGACGAGCTATACAACATACCAAAAGATTGGCACTATCGGAAATTTTGGACTTAAAATCTATGTTTTGACGCCTTACTATAGTCTTATGTAATTTTGGGGGTTTTGAAGTCAATCTGAAAAAAAATTATACATTTCATATCCACGCGTTCGTCTCGAAGAGCTGTACAACATACTAAAAGACGGGCGCTTAAAACCTATTGGTTTCCGAGTTATCGCACTTTGAAAAATCTAGCAGTTGTTAGCATTAGCATTTGTCGAAAAAAAGTAGGGTTCCAGGGGTCACACAGCAATGTGTCACACATACACACGTTCGTCTCGATGAGCTATACAACATACCAAAAGATTGGCACTATCGGAAATTTTGGACTGAAAATCTATGTTTTGACGCCTTACTATAGTCTTATGTAATTTTGGGGGTTTTGAAGTCAATCTGAAAAAAATGTAAACATTTCATATCCACGCGTTCGTCTCGAAGAGCTGTACAACATACTAAAAGACGGGCGCTTAAAACCTATTGGTTTCCGAGTTATCGCACTTTGAAAAATCTAGCAGTTGTTAGCATTAGCATTTGTCGAAAAAAAGTAGGGTTCCAGGGGTCACACAGCAATGTGTCACACATACACACGTTCGTCTCGACGAGCTATACAACATACCAAAAGATTGGCACTATCGGAAATTTTGGACTTAAAATCTATGTTTTGACGCCTTACTATAGTCTTATGTAATTTTGGGGGTTTTGAAGTCAATCTGAAAAAAAATTATACATTTCATATCCACGCGTTCGTCTCGAAGAGCTGTACAACATACTAAAAGACGGGCGCTTAAAACCTATTGGTTTCCGAGTTATCGCACTTTGAAAAATCTAGCAGTTGTTAGCATTAGCATTTGTTAGCATTAGCATTTGTCGAAAAAAGTAGGGTTCCAGGGGTCACACAGCAATGTGTCACACATACACACGTTCGTCTCGACGAGCTATACAACATACCAAAAGATTGGCACTATTGGAAATTTTGGACTGAAAATCTATGTTTTGACGCCTTACTATAGTCTTATGTAATTTTGGGGGTTTTGAAGTCAATCTGAAAAAAATTAATACATTTCATATCCACGCGTTCGTCTCGAAGAGCTGTACAACATACTAAAAGACGGGCGCTTAAAACCTATTGGTTTCCGAGTTATCGCACTTTGAAAAATCTAGCAGTTGTTAGCATTAGCATTTGTTAGCATTAGCATTTGTCGAAAAAAAGTAGGGTTCCAGGGGTCACACAGCAATGTGTCACACATACACACGTTCGTCTCGACGAGCTATACAACATACCAAAAGATTGGCACTATCGGAAATTTTGGACTTAAAATCGATGTTTTGACGCCTTACTATATAGTCTTATGTAATTTTGGGGGTTTTGAAGTCAATCTGAAAAAAATG
Organism: Nannobrachium achirus; assembly: GCF_963921795.1. Lineage (NCBI taxonomy): Eukaryota > Metazoa > Chordata > Actinopteri > Myctophiformes > Myctophidae > Nannobrachium > Nannobrachium achirus. The sequence goes on along the minus strand of NC_137824.1, from coordinate 61,889,454 downwards.
TATACATTTCATATCCACGCGTTCGTCTCGAAGAGCTGTACAACATACTAAAAGACGGGCGCTTAAAACCTATTGGTTTCAGAGTTATCGCACTTTGAAAAATCTAGCAGTTGTTAGCATTAGCATTTGTTAGCATTAGCATTTGTCGAAAAAAAGTAGGGTTCCAGGGGTCACACAGCAATGTGTCACACATACACACGTTCGTCTCGACGAGCTATACAACATACCAAAAGATTGGCACTATCGGAAATTTTGGACTTAAAATCTATGTTTTGACGCCTTACTATAGTCTTATGTAATTTTGGGGGTTTTGAAGTCAATCTGAAAAAAAATTATACATTTCATATCCACGCGTTCGTCTCGAAGAGCTGTACAACATACTAAAAGACGGGCGCTTAAAACCTATTGGTTTCCGAGTTATCGCACTTTGAAAAATCTAGCAGTTGTTAGCATTAGCATTTGTTAGCATTAGCATTTGTCGAAAAAAGTAGGGTTCCAGGGGTCACACAGCAATGTGTCACACATACACACGTTCGTCTCGACGAGCTATACAACATACCAAAAGATTGGCACTATTGGAAATTTTGGACTGAAAATCTATGTTTTGACGCCTTACTATAGTCTTATGTAATTTTGGGGGTTTTGAAGTCAATCTGAAAAAAATTAATACATTTCATATCCACGCGTTCGTCTCGAAGAGCTGTACAACATACTAAAAGACGGGCGCTTAAAACCTATTGGTTTCCGAGTTATCGCACTTTGAAAAATCTAGCAGTTGTTAGCATTAGCATTTGTTAGCATTAGCATTTGTCGAAAAAAAGTAGGGTTCCAGGGGTCACACAGCAATGTGTCACACATACACACGTTCGTCTCGACGAGCTATACAACATACCAAAAGATTGGCACTATCGGAAATTTTGGACTTAAAATCTATGTTTTGACGCCTTACTATAGTCTTATGTAATTTTGGGGGTTTTGAAGTCAATCTGAAAAAAAATTATACATTTCATATCCACGCGTTCGTCTCGAAGAGCTGTACAACATACTAAAAGACGGGCGCTTAAAACCTATTGGTTTCCGAGTTATCGCACTTTGAAAAATCTAGCAGTTGTTAGCATTAGCATTTGTCGAAAAAAAGTAGGGTTCCAGGGGTCACACAGCAATGTGTCACACATACACACGTTCGTCTCGATGAGCTATACAACATACCAAAAGATTGGCACTATCGGAAATTTTGGACTGAAAATCTATGTTTTGACGCCTTACTATAGTCTTATGTAATTTTGGGGGTTTTGAAGTCAATCTGAAAAAAATGTAAACATTTCATATCCACGCGTTCGTCTCGAAGAGCTGTACAACATACTAAAAGACGGGCGCTTAAAACCTATTGGTTTCCGAGTTATCGCACTTTGAAAAATCTAGCAGTTGTTAGCATTAGCATTTGTTAGCATTAGCATTTGTCGAAAAAAAGTAGGGTTCCAGGGGTCACACAGCAATGTGTCACACATACACACGTTCGTCTCGATGAGCTATACAACATACCAAAAGATTGGCACTATTGGAAATTTTGGACTGAAAATCTATGTTTTGACGCCTTACTATAGTCTTATGTAATTTTGGGGGTTTTGAAGTCAATCTGAAAAAAAATTATACATTTCATATCCACGCGTTCGTCTCGAAGAGCTGTACAACATACTAAAAGACGGGCGCTTAAAACCTATTGGTTTCCGAGTTATCGCACTTTGAAAAATCTAGCAGTTGTTAGCATTAGCATTTGTCGAAAAAAAGTAGGGTTCCAGGGGTCACACAGCAATGTGTCACACATACACACGTTCGTCTCGATGAGCTATACAACATACCAAAAGATTGGCACTATCGGAAATTTTGGACTGAAAATCTATGTTTTGACGCCTTACTATAGTCTTATGTAATTTTGAGGGTTTTGAAGTCAATCTGAAAAAAATGTAAACATTTCATATCCACGCGTTCGTCTCGAAGAGCTGTACAACATACTAAAAGACGGGCGCTTAAAACCTATTGGTTTCCGAGTTATCGCACTTTGAAAAATCTAGCAGTTGTTAGCATTAGCATTTGTTAGCATTAGCATTTGTCGAAAAAAAGTAGGGTTCCAGGGGTCACACAGCAATGTGTCACACATACACACGTTCGTCTCGATGAGCTATACAACATACCAAAAGATTGGCACTATTGGAAATTTTGGACTGAAAATCTATGTTTTGACGCCTTACTATAGTCTTATGTAATTTTGGGGGTTTTGAAGTCAATCTGAAAAAAAATTATACATTTCATATCCACGCGTTCGTCTCGAAGAGCTGTACAACATACTAAAAGACGGGCGCTTAAAACCTATTGGTTTCCGAGTTATCGCACTTTGAAAAATCTAGCAGTTGTTAGCATTAGCATTTGTCGAAAAAAAGTAGGGTTCCAGGGGTCACACAGCAATGTGTCACACATACACACGTTCGTCTCGATGAGCTATACAACATACCAAAAGATTGGCACTATCGGAAATTTTGGACTGAAAATCTATGTTTTGACGCCTTACTATAGTCTTATGTAATTTTGAGGGTTTTGAAGTCAATCTGAAAAAAATGTAAACATTTCATATCCACGCGTTCGTCTCGAAGAGCTGTACAACATACTAAAAGACGGGCGCTTAAAACCTATTGGTTTCCGAGTTATCGCACTTTGAAAAATCTAGCAGTTGTTAGCATTAGCATTTGTTAGCATTAGCATTTGTCGAAAAAAAGTAGGGTTCCAGGGGTCACACAGCAATGTGTCACACATACACACGTTCGTCTCGATGAGCTATACAACATACCAAAAGATTGGCACTATTGGAAATTTTGGACTGAAAATCTATGTTTTGACGCCTTACTATAGTCTTATGTAATTTTGGGGGTTTTGAAGTCAATCTGAAAAAAAATTATACATTTCATATCCACGCGTTCGTCTCGAAGAGCTGTACAACATACTAAAAGACGGGCGCTTAAAACCTATTGGTTTCCGAGTTATCGCACTTTGAAAAATCTAGCAGTTGTTAGCATTAGCATTTGTCGAAAAAAAGTAGGGTTCCAGGGGTCACACAGCAATGTGTCACACATACACACGTTCGTCTCGATGAGCTATACAACATACCAAAAGATTGGCACTATCGGAAATTTTGGACTGAAAATCTATGTTTTGACGCCTTACTATAGTCTTATGTAATTTTGAGGGTTTTGAAGTCAATCTGAAAAAAATGTAAACATTTCATATCCACGCGTTCGTCTCGAAGAGCTGTACAACATACTAAAAGACGGGCGCTTAAAACCTATTGGTTTCCGAGTTATCGCACTTTGAAAAATCTAGCAGTTGTTAGCATTAGCATTTGTTAGCATTAGCATTTGTCGAAAAAAAGTAGGGTTCCAGGGGTCACACAGCAATGTGTCACACATACACACGTTCGTCTCGATGAGCTATACAACATACCAAAAGATTGGCACTATCGGAAATTTTGGACTTAAAATCTATGTTTTGACGCCTTACTATAGTCTTATGTAATTTTGGGGGTTTTGAAGTCAATCTGAATTTTTTTTATACATTTCATATCCACGCGTTCGTCTCGAAGAGCTGTACAACATACTAAAAGACGGGCGCTTAAAACCTATTGGTTTCCGAGTTATCGCACTTTGAAAAATCTAGCAGTTGTTAGCATTAGCATTTGTTAGCATTAGCATTTGTCGAAAAAAAGTAGGGTTCCAGGGGTCACACAGCAATGTGTCACACATACACACGTTCGTCTCGACGAGCTATACAACATACCAAAAGATTGGCACTATCGGAAATTTTGGACTTAAAATCGATGTTTTGACGCCTTACTATATAGTCTTATGTAATTTTGGGGGTTTTGAAGTCAATCTGAAAAAAATGTATACATTTCATATCCACGCGTTCGTCTCGAAGAGCTGTACAACATACTAAAAGACGGGCGCTTAAAACCTATTGGTTTCAGAGTTATCGCACTTTGAAAAATCTAGCAGTTGTTAGCATTAGCATTTGTTAGCATTAGCATTTGTCGAAAAAAAGTAGGGTTCCAGGGGTCACACAGCAATGTGTCACACATACACACGTTCGTCTCGACGAGCTATACAACATACCAAAAGATTGGCACTATTGGAAATTTTGGACTGAAAATCTATGTTTTGACGCCTTACTATAGTCTTATGTAATTTTGGGGGTTTTGAAGTCAATCTGAAAAAAATTTATACATTTCATATCCACGCGTTCGTCTCGAAGAGCTGTACAACATACTAAAAGACGGGCGCTTAAAACCTATTGGTTTCCGAGTTATCGCACTTTGAAAAATCTAGCAGTTGTTAGCATTAGCATTTGTTAGCATTAGCATTTGTCGAAAAAAAGTAGGGTTCCAGGGGTCACACAGCAATGTGTCACACATACACACGTTCGTCTCGACGAGCTATACAACATACCAAAAGATTGGCACTATCGGAAATTTTGGACTTAAAATCTATGTTTTGACGCCTTACTATAGTCTTATGTAATTTTGGGGGTTTTGAAGTCAATCTGAAAAAAAATTATACATTTCATATCCACGCGTTCGTCTCGAAGAGCTGTACAACATACTAAAAGACGGGCGCTTAAAACCTATTGGTTTCCGAGTTATCGCACTTTGAAAAATCTAGCAGTTGTTAGCATTAGCATTTGTCGAAAAAAAGTAGGGTTCCAGGGGTCACACAGCAATGTGTCACACATACACACGTTCGTCTCGATGAGCTATACAACATACCAAAAGATTGGCACTATCGGAAATTTTGGACTGAAAATCTATGTTTTGACGCCTTACTATAGTCTTATGTAATTTTGGGGGTTTTGAAGTCAATCTGAAAAAAATGTAAACATTTCATATCCACGCGTTCGTCTCGAAGAGCTGTACAACATACTAAAAGACGGGCGCTTAAAACCTATTGGTTTCCGAGTTATCGCACTTTGAAAAATCTAGCAGTTGTTAGCATTAGCATTTGTTAGCATTAGCATTTGTCGAAAAAAAGTAGGGTTCCAGGGGTCACACAGCAATGTGTCACACATACACACGTTCGTCTCGATGAGCTATACAACATACCAAAAGATTGGCACTATTGGAAATTTTGGACTGAAAATCTATGTTTTGACGCCTTACTATAGTCTTATGTAATTTTGGGGGTTTTGAAGTCAATCTGAAAAAAAATTATACATTTCATATCCACGCGTTCGTCTCGAAGAGCTGTACAACATACTAAAAGACGGGCGCTTAAAACCTATTGGTTTCCGAGTTATCGCACTTTGAAAAATCTAGCAGTTGTTAGCATTAGCATTTGTCGAAAAAAAGTAGGGTTCCAGGGGTCACACAGCAATGTGTCACACATACACACGTTCGTCTCGATGAGCTATACAACATACCAAAAGATTGGCACTATCGGAAATTTTGGACTGAAAATCTATGTTTTGACGCCTTACTATAGTCTTATGTAATTTTGAGGGTTTTGAAGTCAATCTGAAAAAAATGTAAACATTTCATATCCACGCGTTCGTCTCGAAGAGCTGTACAACATACTAAAAGACGGGCGCTTAAAACCTATTGGTTTCCGAGTTATCGCACTTTGAAAAATCTAGCAGTTGTTAGCATTAGCATTTGTTAGCATTAGCATTTGTCGAAAAAAAGTAGGGTTCCAGGGGTCACACAGCAATGTGTCACACATACACACGTTCGTCTCGATGAGCTATACAACATACCAAAAGATTGGCACTATCGGAAATTTTGGACTTAAAATCTATGTTTTGACGCCTTACTATAGTCTTATGTAATTTTGGGGGTTTTGAAGTCAATCTGAAAAAAATTAATACATTTCATATCCACGCGTTCGTCTCGAAGAGCTGTACAACATACTAAAAGACGGGCGCTTAAAACCTATTGGTTTCCGAGTTATCGCACTTTGAAAAATCTAGCAGTTGTTAGCATTAGCATTTGTTAGCATTAGCATTTGTCGAAAAAAAGTAGGGTTCCAGGGGTCACACAGCAATGTGTCACACATACACACGTTCGTCTCGACGAGCTATACAACATACCAAAAGATTGGCACTATCGGAAATTTTGGACTTAAAATCTATGTTTTGACGCCTTACTGTAGTCTTATGTAATTTTGAGGGTTTTGAAGTCAATCTGAAAAAAATGTATACATTTCATATCCACGCGTTCGTCTCGAAGAGCTGTACAACATACTAAAAGACGGGCGCTTAAAACCTATTGGTTTCCGAGTTATCGCACTTTGAAAAATCTAGCAGTTGTTAGCATTAGCATTTGTTAGCATTAGCATTTGTCGAAAAAAAGTAGGGTTCCAGGGGTCACACAGCAATGTGTCACACATACACACGTTCGTCTCGACGAGCTATACAACATACCAAAAGATTGGCACTATCGGAAATTTTGGACTTAAAATCTATGTTTTGACGCCTTACTATAGTCTTATGTAATTTTGGGGGTTTTGAAGTCAATCTGAAAAAAAATTATACATTTCATATCCACGCGTTCGTCTCGAAGAGCTGTACAACATACTAAAAGACGGGCGCTTAAAACCTATTGGTTTCCGAGTTATCGCACTTTGAAAAATCTAGCAGTTGTTGGCATTAGCATTTGTTAGCATTAGCATTTGTCGAAAAAAAGTAGGGTTCCAGGGGTCACACAGCAATGTGTCACACATACACACGTTCGTCTCGACGAGCTATACAACATACCAAAAGATTGGCACTATCGGAAATTTTGGACTTAAAATCTATGTTTTGACGCCTTACTGTAGTCTTATGTAATTTTGAGGGTTTTGAAGTCAATCTGAAAAAAATGTATACATTTCATATCCACGCGTTCGTCTCGAAGAGCTGTACAACATACTAAAAGACGGGCGCTTAAAACCTATTGGTTTCCGAGTTATCGCACTTTGAAAAATCTAGCAGTTGTTAGCATTAGCATTTGTTAGCATTAGCATTTGTCGAAAAAAAGTAGGGTTCCAGGGGTCACACAGCAATGTGTCACACATACACACGTTCGTCTCGACGAGCTATACAACATACCAAAAGATTGGCACTATCGGAAATTTTGGACTTAAAATCTATGTTTTGACGCCTTACTATAGTCTTATGTAATTTTGGGGGTTTTGAAGTCAATCTGAAAAAAAATTATACATTTCATATCCACGCGTTCGTCTCGAAGAGCTGTACAACATACTAAAAGACGGGCGCTTAAAACCTATTGGTTTCCGAGTTATCGCACTTTGAAAAATCTAGCAGTTGTTAGCATTAGCATTTGTCGAAAAAAAGTAGGGTTCCAGGGGTCACACAGCAATGTGTCACACATACACACGTTCGTCTCGATGAGCTATACAACATACCAAAAGATTGGCACTATCGGAAATTTTGGACTGAAAATCTATGTTTTGACGCCTTACTATAGTCTTATGTAATTTTGGGGGTTTTGAAGTCAATCTGAAAAAAATGTAAACATTTCATATCCACGCGTTCGTCTCGAAGAGCTGTACAACATACTAAAAGACGGGCGCTTAAAACCTATTGGTTTCCGAGTTATCGCACTTTGAAAAATCTAGCAGTTGTTAGCATTAGCATTTGTTAGCATTAGCATTTGTCGAAAAAAAGTAGGGTTCCAGGGGTCACACAGCAATGTGTCACACATACACACGTTCGTCTCGACGAGCTATACAACATACCAAAAGATTGGCACTATCAGAAATTTTGGACTTAAAATCTATGTTTTGACGCCTTACTATAGTCTTATGTAATTTTGGGGGTTTTGAAGTCAATCTGAAAAAAAATTATACATTTCATATCCACACGTTCGTCTCGAAGAGCTGTACAACATACTAAAAGACGGGCGCTTAAAACCTATTGGTTTCCGAGTTATCGCACTTTGAAAAATCTAGCAGTTGTTAGCATTAGCATTTGTTAGCATTAATGATAATGATAATGAATTTTATTTGTATAGCACTTTTCCAAACAGCGTTACAAAGTGCTTCACAGAACATGATTAAAAACAACAACATACAGCAAAAAAACACAGAAAACACAACAAAGCATAGAACACTTATGATACACAATCAAAAAATACAGTGTACAAAACCTCTTCTTTACACGGTTATAAGAAACACTTGGTGTAAAGGTACGTTTTTAATAATGACTTGAACCTAGGCAGGGATGGTGCTAACCGTAGCTCCACTGGCAGTTCATTCCATAACCTAGGTGCCCGAGCGGCGAAAGCATTTGTCGAAAAAAAGTAGGGTTCCAGGGGTCACACAGCAATGTGTCACACATACACACGTTCGTCTCGGCGAGCTATACAACATACCAGAAGATTGGCACTATCGGAAATTTTGGACTTAAAATCGATGTTTTGACGCCTTACTATAGTCTTATGTAATTTTGGGGGTTTTGAAGTCAATCTGAAAAAAATGAATACATTTCATATCCACGCGTTCGTCTCGAAGAGCTGTACAGCATACTAAAAGACGGGCGCTTAAAACCTATTGGTTTCCGAGTTATCGCACTTTGAAAAATCTAGCAGTTGTTAGCATTAGCATTTGTTAGCATTAGCATTTGTCGAAAAAAAGTAGGGTTCCAGGGGTCACACAGCAATGTGTCACACATACACACGTTCGTCTCGATGAGCTATACAACATACCAAAAGATTGGCACTATCAGACATTTTGGACTGAAAATCTATGTTTTGACGCCTTACTATAGTCTTATGTAATTTTGAAGTCAATCTGATTTTTTTTTATACATTTCATATCCACGCGTTCGTCTCGAAGAGCTGTACAACATACTAAAAGACGGGCGCTTAAAACCTATTGGTTTCCGAGTTATCGCACTTTGAAAACACTGTCACACTGTATGGTTGTTTTGTTGTTTTTTGGGTTGTCCTGGGTGACCTGTTGTTGTCGTATTGTTTTGTGTGCAATAAGGCTGAGAGTGCTCTTGGCACAAGCATTTCATTGTTTGTCTGTACTTGTATGGATACGCATTTGACTAATAAACCGAACCTGAACCTGAACCTGAAAAATCTAGCAGTTGTTAGCATTAGCATTTGTTAGCATTAGCATTTGTCGAAAAAAAGTAGGGTTCCAGGGGTCACACAGCAATGTGTCACACATACACACGTTCGTCTCGATGAGCTATACAACATACCAAAAGATTGGCACTATTGGAAATTTTGGACTGAAAATCTATGTTTTGACGCCTTACTATAGTCTTATGTAATTTTGGGGGTTTTGAAGTCAATCTGAAAAAAATGTAAACATTTCATATCCACGCGTTCGTCTCGAAGAGCTGTACAACATACTAAAAGACGGGCGCTTAAAACCTATTGGTTTCCGAGTTATCGCACTTTGAAAAATCTAGCAGTTGTTAGCATTAGCATTTGTTAGCATTAATGATAATGATAATGAATTTTATTTGTATAGCACTTTTCCAAACAGCGTTACAAAGTGCTTCACAGAACATGATTAAAAACAACAACATACAGCAAAAAAACACAGAAAACACAACAAAGCATAGAACACTTATGATACACAATCAAAAAATACAGTGTACAAAACCTCTTCTTTACACGGTTATAAGAAACACTTGGTGTAAAGGTACGTTTTTAATAATGACTTGAACCTAGGCAGGGATGGTGCTAACCGTAGCTCCACTGGCAGTTCATTCCATAACCTAGGTGCCCGAGCGGCGAAAGCATTTGTCGAAAAAAAGTAGGGTTCCAGGGGTCACACAGCAATGTGTCACACATACACACGTTCGTCTCGGCGAGCTATACAACATACCAGAAGATTGGCACTATCGGGAATTTTGGACTTAAAATCGATGTTTTGACGCCTTACTATAGTCTTATGTAATTTTGGGGGTTTTGAAGTCAATCTGAAAAAAATGAATACATTTCATATCCACGCGTTCGTCTCGAAGAGCTGTACAGCATACTAAAAGACGGGCGCTTAAAACCTATTGGTTTCCGAGTTATCGCACTTTGAAAAATCTAGCAGTTGTTAGCATTAGCATTTGTTAGCATTAGCATTTGTCGAAAAAAAGTAGGGTTCCAGGGGTCACACAGCAATGTGTCACACATACACACGTTCGTCTCGATGAGCTATACAACATACCAAAAGATTGGCACTATCAGACATTTTGGACTGAAAATCTATGTTTTGACGCCTTACTATAGTCTTATGTAATTTTGAAGTCAATCTGATTTTTTTTTATACATTTCATATCCACGCGTTCGTCTCGAAGAGCTGTACAACATACTAAAAGACGGGCGCTTAAAACCTATTGGTTTCCGAGTTATCGCACTTTGAAAAATCTAGCAGTTGTTAGCATTAGCATTTGTTAGCATTAATGATAATGATAATGAATTTTATTTGTATAGCACTTTTCCAAACAGCGTTACAAAGTGCTTCACAGAACATGATTAAAAACAACAACATACAGCAAAAAAACACAGAAAACACAACAAAGCATAGAACACTTATGATACACAATCAAAAAATACAGTGTACAAAACCTCTTCTTTACACGGTTATAAGAAACACTTGGTGTAAAGGTACGTTTTTAATAATGACTTGAACCTAGGCAGGGATGGTGCTAACCGTAGCTCCACTGGCAGTTCATTCCATAACCTAGGTGCCCGAGCGGCGAAAGCATTTGTCGAAAAAAAGTAGGGTTCCAGGGGTCACACAGCAATGTGTCACACATACACACGTTCGTCTCGGCGAGCTATACAACATACCAGAAGATTGGCACTATCGGAAATTTTGGACTTAAAATCGATGTTTTGACGCCTTACTATAGTCTTATGTAATTTTGGGGGTTTTGAAGTCAATCTGAAAAAAATGAATACATTTCATATCCACGCGTTCGTCTCGAAGAGCTGTACAGCATACTAAAAGACGGGCGCTTAAAACCTATTGGTTTCCGAGTTATCGCACTTTGAAAAATCTAGCAGTTGTTAGCATTAGCATTTGTTAGCATTTGCATTCGTCGAAAAAAAGTAGGGTTCCAGGGGTCACACAGCAATGTGTCACACATACACACGTTCGTCTCGATGAGCTATACAACATACCAAAAGATTGGCACTATCAGACATTTTGGACTGAAAATCTATGTTTTGACGCCTTACTATAGTCTTATGTAATTTTGAAGTCAATCTGATTTTTTTTTATACATTTCATATCCACGCGTTCGTCTCGAAGAGCTGTACAACATACTAAAAGACGGGCGCTTAAAACCTATTGGTTTCCGAGTTATCGCACTTTGAAAAATCTAGCAGTTGTTGGCATTAGCATTTGTTAGCATTAGCATTTGTCGAAAAAAAGTAGGGTCCCAGGGGTCACACAGCAATGTGTCACACATACACACGTTCGTCTCGACGAGCTATACAACATACCAAAAGATTGGCACTATCGGAAATTTTGGACTGAAAATCTATGTTTTGACGCCTTACTATAGTCTTATGTAATTTTGGGGGTTTTGAAGTCAATCTGAAAAAAATGTAAACATTTCATATCCACGCGTTCGTCTCGAAGAGCTGTACAACATACTAAAAGACGGGCGCTTAAAACCTATTGGTTTCCGAGTTATCGCACTTTGAAAAATCTAGCAGTTGTTAGCATTAGCATTTGTTAGCATTAGCATTTGTCGAAAAAAAGTAGGGTTCCAGGGGTCACACAGCAATGTGTCACACATACACACGTTCGTCTCGACGAGCTAGACAACATACCAAAAGATTGGCACTATCGGAAATTTTGGACTTAAAATCGATGTTTTGACGCCTTAATAGTCTTATGTAATTTTGGGGGTTTTGAAGTCAATCTGAAAAAAATGTATACATTTCATATCCACGCGTACGTTTCGAAGAGCTGTACAACATACTAAAAGACGGGCGCTTAAAACCTATTGGTTTCCGAGTTATCGCACTTTGAAAAATCTAGCAGTTGTTAGCATTAGCATTTGTTAGCATTAGCATTTGTCGAAAAAAAGTAGGGTTCCAGGGGTCACACAGCAATGTGTCACACATACACACGTTCGTCTCGACGAGCTATACAACATACCAAAAGATTGGCACTATCGGAAATTTTGGACTTAAAATCGATGTTTTGACGCCTTACTATATAGTCTTATGTAATTTTGGGGGTTTTGAAGTCAATCTGAAAAAAATGTATACATTTCATATCCACGCGTTCGTCTCGAAGAGCTGTACAACATACTAAAAGACGGGCGCTTAAAACCTATTGGTTTCAGAGTTATCGCACTTTGAAAAATCTAGCAGTTGTTAGCATTAGCATTTGTTAGCATTAGCATTTGTCGAAAAAAAGTAGGGTTCCAGGGGTCACACAGCAATGTGTCACACATACACACGTTCGTCTCGACGAGCTATACAACATACCAAAAGATTGGCACTATCGGAAATTTTGGACTTAAAATCTATGTTTTGACGCCTTACTATAGTCTTATGTAATTTTGGGGGTTTTGAAGTCAATCTGAAAAAAAATTATACATTTCATATCCACGCGTTCGTCTCGAAGAGCTGTACAACATACTAAAAGACGGGCGCTTAAAACCTATTGGTTTCCGAGTTATCGCACTTTGAAAAATCTAGCAGTTGTTAGCATTAGCATTTGTTAGCATTAGCATTTGTCGAAAAAAGTAGGGTTCCAGGGGTCACACAGCAATGTGTCACACATACACACGTTCGTCTCGACGAGCTATACAACATACCAAAAGATTGGCACTATTGGAAATTTTGGACTGAAAATCTATGTTTTGACGCCTTACTATAGTCTTATGTAATTTTGGGGGTTTTGAAGTCAATCTGAAAAAAATTAATACATTTCATATCCACGCGTTCGTCTCGAAGAGCTGTACAACATACTAAAAGACGGGCGCTTAAAACCTATTGGTTTCCGAGTTATCGCACTTTGAAAAATCTAGCAGTTGTTAGCATTAGCATTTGTTAGCATTAGCATTTGTCGAAAAAAAGTAGGGTTCCAGGGGTCACACAGCAATGTGTCACACATACACACGTTCGTCTCGACGAGCTATACAACATACCAAAAGATTGGCACTATCGGAAATTTTGGACTTAAAATCTATGTTTTGACGCCTTACTATAGTCTTATGTAATTTTGGGGGTTTTGAAGTCAATCTGAAAAAAAATTATACATTTCATATCCACGCGTTCGTCTCGAAGAGCTGTACAACATACTAAAAGACGGGCGCTTAAAACCTATTGGTTTCCGAGTTATCGCACTTTGAAAAATCTAGCAGTTGTTAGCATTAGCATTTGTCGAAAAAAAGTAGGGTTCCAGGGGTCACACAGCAATGTGTCACACATACACACGTTCGTCTCGATGAGCTATACAACATACCAAAAGATTGGCACTATCGGAAATTTTGGACTGAAAATCTATGTTTTGACGCCTTACTATAGTCTTATGTAATTTTGGGGGTTTTGAAGTCAATCTGAAAAAAATGTAAACATTTCATATCCACACGTTCGTCTCGAAGAGCTGTACAACATACTAAAAGACGGGCGCTTAAAACCTATTGGTTTCCGAGTTATTGCACTTTGAAAAATCTAGCAGTTGTTAGCATTAGCATTTGTTAGCATTAGCATTTGTCGAAAAAAAGTAGGGTTCCAGGGGTCACACAGCAATGTGTCACACATACACACGTTCGTCTCGATGAGCTATACAACATACCAAAAGATTGGCACTATTGGAAATTTTGGACTGAAAATCTATGTTTTGACGCCTTACTATAGTCTTATGTAATTTTGGGGGTTTTGAAGTCAATCTGAAAAAAAATTATACATTTCATATCCACGCGTTCGTCTCGAAGAGCTGTACAACATACTAAAAGACGGGCGCTTAAAACCTATTGGTTTCCGAGTTATCGCACTTTGAAAAATCTAGCAGTTGTTAGCATTAGCATTTGTCGAAAAAAAGTAGGGTTCCAGGGGTCACACAGCAATATGTCACACATACACACGTTCGTCTCGATGAGCTATACAACATACCAAAAGATTGGCACTATCGGAAATTTTGGACTGAAAATCTATGTTTTGACGCCTTACTATAGTCTTATGTAATTTTGGGGGTTTTGAAGTCAATCTGAAAAAAAATGTAAACATTTCATATCCACGCGTTCGTCTCGAAGAGCTGTACAACATACTAAAAGACGGGCGCTTAAAACCTATTGGTTTCCGAGTTATCGCACTTTGAAAACACTGTCACACTGTATGGTTGTTTTGTTGTTTTTTGGGTTGTCCTGGGTGACCTGTTGTTGTCGTATTGTTTTGTGTGCAATAAGGCTGAGAGTGCTCTTGGCACAAGCATTTCATTGTTTGTCTGTACTTGTATGGATACGCATTTGACTAATAAACCGAACCTGAACCTGAACCTGAAAAATCTAGCAGTTGTTAGCATTAGCATTTGTTAGCATTAGCATTTGTCGAAAAAAAGTAGGGTTCCAGGGGTCACACAGCAATGTGTCACACATACACACGTTCGTCTCGATGAGCTATACAACATACCAAAAGATTGGCACTATTGGAAATTTTGGACTGAAAATCTATGTTTTGACGCCTTACTATAGTCTTATGTAATTTTGGGGGTTTTGAAGTCAATCTGAAAAAAATGTAAACATTTCATATCCACGCGTTCGTCTCGAAGAGCTGTACAACATACTAAAAGACGGGCGCTTAAAACCTATTGGTTTCCGAGTTATCGCACTTTGAAAAATCTAGCAGTTGTTAGCATTAGCATTTGTTAGCATTAGCATTTGTCGAAAAAAAGTAGGGTTCCAGGGGTCACACAGCAATGTGTCACACATACACACGTTCGTCTCGACGAGCTATACAACATACCAAAAGATTGGCACTATCGGAAATTTTGGACTTAAAATCGATGTTTTGACGCCTTACTATAGTCTTATGTAATTTTGGGGGTTTTGAAGTCAATCTGAAAAAAATGTATACATTTCATATCCACGCGTACGTTTCGAAGAGCTGTACAACATACTAAAAGACGGGCGCTTAAAACCTATTGGTTTCCGAGTTATCGCACTTTGAAAAATCTAGCAGTTGTTAGCATTAGCATTTGTTAGCATTAGCATTTGTCGAAAAAAAGTAGGGTTCCAGGGGTCACACAGCAATGTGTCACACATACACACGTTCGTCTCGACGAGCTATACAACATACCAAAAGATTGGCACTATCGGAAATTTTGGACTTAAAATCTATGTTTTGACGCCTTACTATATAGTCTTATGTAATTTTGGGGGTTTTGAAGTCAATCTGAAAAAAAATTATACATTTCATATCCACGCGTTCGTCTCGAAGAGCTGTACAACATACTAAAAGACGGGCGCTTAAAACCTATTGGTTTCCGAGTTATCGCACTTTGAAAAATCTAGCAGTTGTTAGCATTAGCATTTGTTAGCATTAGCATTTGTCGAAAAAAGTAGGGTTCCAGGGGTCACACAGCAATGTGTCACACATACACACGTTCGTCTCGACGAGCTATACAACATACCAAAAGATTGGCACTATCGGAAATTTTGGACTGAAAATCTATGTTTTGACGCCTTACTATAGTCTTATGTAATTTTGGGGGTTTTGAAGTCAATCTGAAAAAAATTAATACATTTCATATCCACGCGTTCGTCTCGAAGAGCTGTACAACATACTAAAAGACGGGCGCTTAAAACCTATTGGTTTCCGAGTTATCGCACTTTGAAAAATCTAGCAGTTGTTAGCATTAGCATTTGTTAGCATTAGCATTTGTCGAAAAAAAGTAGGGTTCCAGGGGTCACACAGCAATGTGTCACACATACACACGTTCGTCTCGACGAGCTATACAACATACCAAAAGATTGGCACTATCTGAAATTTTGGACTTAAAATCTATGTTTTGACGCCTTACTATAATATAGTCTTATGTAATTTTGGGGGTTTTGAAGTCAATCTGATTTTTTTTTATACATTTCATATCCACGCGTTCGTCTCGAAGAGCTGTACAACATACTAAAAGACGGGCGTTTAAAACCTATTGGTTTCCGAGTTATCGCACCTTGAAAAATCTAGCAGTTGTTAGCATTAGCATTTGTTAGCATTAGCATTTGTCGAAAAAAAGTAGGGTTCCAGGGGTCACACAGCAATGTGTCACACATACACACGTTCGTCTCGACGAGCTATACAACATACCAAAAGATTGGCACTATCGGAAATTTTGGACTTAAAATCTATGTTTTGACGCCTTATCTTATGTAATTTTGGGGGTTTTGAAGTCAATCTGAAAAAAATGTATACATTTCATATCCACGCGTTCGTCTCGAAGAGCTGTACAACATACTAAAAGACGGGCGCTTAAAACCTATTGGTTTCCGAGTTATCGCACTTTGAAAAATCTAGCAGTTGTTAGCATTAGCATTTGTTAGCATTAGCATTTGTCGAAAAAAAGTAGGGTTCCAGGGGTCACACAGCAATGTGTCACACATACACACGTTCGTCTCGATGAGCTATACAACATACCAAAAGATTGGCACTATTGGAAATTTTGGACTGAAAATCTATGTTTTGACGCCTTACTATAGTCTTATGTAATTTTGGGGGTTTTGAAGTCAATCTGAAAAAAAATTATACATTTCATATCCACGCGTTCGTCTCGAAGAGCTGTACAACATACTAAAAGACGGGCGCTTAAAACCTATTGGTTTCCGAGTTATCGCACTTTGAAAAATCTAGCAGTTGTTAGCATTAGCATTTGTCGAAAAAAAGTAGGGTTCCAGGGGTCACACAGCAATGTGTCACACATACACACGTTCGTCTCGATGAGCTATACAACATACCAAAAGATTGGCACTATCGGAAATTTTGGACTGAAAATCTATGTTTTGACGCCTTACTATAGTCTTATGTAATTTTGGGGGTTTTGAAGTCAATCTGAAAAAAATGTAAACATTTCATATCCACGCGTTCGTCTCGAAGAGCTGTACAACATACTAAAAGACGGGCGCTTAAAACCTATTGGTTTCCGAGTTATCGCACTTTGAAAACACTGTCACACTGTATGGTTGTTTTGTTGTTTTTTGGGTTGTCCTGGGTGACCTGTTGTTGTCGTATTGTTTTGTGTGCAATAAGGCTGAGAGTGCTCTTGGCACAAGCATTTCATTGTTTGTCTGTACTTGTATGGATACGCATTTGACTAATAAACTGAACCTGAACCTGAACCTGAAAAATCTAGCAGTTGTTAGCATTAGCATTTGTTAGCATTAGCATTTGTCGAAAAAAAGTAGGGTTCCAGGGGTCACACAGCAATGTGTCACACATACACACGTTCGTCTCGACGAGCTATACAACATACCAAAAGATTGGCACTATTGGAAATTTTGGACTGAAAATCTATGTTTTGACGCCTTACTATAGTCTTATGTAATTTTGGGGGTTTTGAAGTCAATCTGAAAAAAATGTACACATTTCATATCCACGCGTTCGTCTCGAAGAGCTGTACAACATACTAAAAGACGGGCGCTTAAAACCTATTGGTTTCCGAGTTATCGCACTTTGAAAAATCTAGCAGTTGTTAGCATTAGCATTTGTTAGCATTAGCATTTGTCGAAAAAAAGTAGGGTTCCAGGGGTCACACAGCAATGTGTCACACATACACACGTTCGTCTCGACGAGCTATACAACATACCAAAAGATTGGCACTATCGGAAATTTTGGACTTAAAATCGATGTTTTGACGCCTTACTATAGTCTTATGTAATTTTGGGGGTTTTGAAGTCAATCTGAAAAAAATGTATACATTTCATATCCACGCGTACGTTTCGAAGAGCTGTACAACATACTAAAAGACGGGCGCTTAAAACCTATTGGTTTCCGAGTTATCGCACTTTGAAAAATCTAGCAGTTGTTAGCATTAGCATTTGTTAGCATTAGCATTTGTCGAAAAAAAGTAGGGTTCCAGGGGTCACACAGCAATGTGTCACACATACACACGTTCGTCTCGACGAGCTATACAACATACCAAAAGATTGGCACTATCGGAAATTTTGGACTTAAAATCTATGTTTTGACGCCTTACTATATAGTCTTATGTAATTTTGGGGGTTTTGAAGTCAATCTGAAAAAAATGTATACATTTCATATCCACGCGTTCGTCTCGAAGAGCTGTACAACATACTAAAAGACGGGCGCTTAAAACCTATTGGTTTCCGAGTTATCGCACTTTGAAAAATCTAGCAGTTGTTAGCATTAGCATTTGTTAGCATTAGCATTTGTCGAAAAAAGTAGGGTTCCAGGGGTCACACAGCAATGTGTCACACATACACACGTTCGTCTCGACGAGCTATACAACATACCAAAAGATTGGCACTATCGGAAATTTTGGACTGAAAATCTATGTTTTGACGCCTTACTATAGTCTTATGTAATTTTGGGGGTTTTGAAGTCAATCTGAAAAAAATTAATACATTTCATATCCACGCGTTCGTCTCGAAGAGCTGTACAACATACTAAAAGACGGGCGCTTAAAACCTATTGGTTTCCGAGTTATCGCACTTTGAAAAATCTAGCAGTTGTTAGCATTAGCATTTGTTAGCATTAGCATTTGTCGAAAAAAAGTAGGGTTCCAGGGGTCACACAGCAATGTGTCACACATACACACGTTCGTCTCGACGAGCTATACAACATACCAAAAGATTGGCACTATCTGAAATTTTGGACTTAAAATCTATGTTTTGACGCCTTACTATGGTCCACTTGCAGAACAGGGGGCGCTAGCGCGTTTAGGTTTCGCAGAGGCGGTCCCAGTACTTCCGGTTCATCCAGTCCTGTTGACAACAGTCACTTCCAGAGCGAGTCGCAGTGACTTTCTCCGGTAAATAAAAGTACTTTCTTTTCACTTTTTTTTTACTTTTATCACTTGTTAAAAGACGTTTTATGTGTATGTTTCATCTTTTCACCGTTCGTTTTTTTTGTTAGTGTCATAGAGTTTTTAAAACGTGTGTGGTGTTCTCTACAACAACATCTGGCTTCTTCACAGCAGAGCAGACAGACAGACAGACAGACAGAGAGAGGTAAGGTAATGCTACTTATTATCATAATATGCAGCAATCTATCTAATAAAACGTTTAAGTGTGCTTATCAGTAGGGTTTTGAGTCTGTATTTGATGTAAATAAAGTTTAATATTAAAGCTAGCCTCTTTAGCATCTTAGCACTACAGTACATTATCATGTGGGACATTAAATGACACATCTAGGTCAATTAATATTCCAACGTGGCATCTGCTCGACTGTTGGCGAGCAGATGCCACTCTGGTCCGGGGACCCCCAGGGGTTCCAGGGGGTCCCCAGCTAAATGATAGTTAGGAACCAAATGGACCCTAATGGGCATGGGTTTATAAACTATATAAATTGGGGTCACAGAGATAGAAATGCTATAAATGGGGGTCCATAGCATATTGCATGTCAAACTAGGGGTCCTAAAATGGTGGGAATCACCAGTTGCTAGAGTTGTAAAAATCTTCTCTTATGGGGGTCCCTGGCATATATTTTCAAATGGGGGTCCACGGGCTAATAAGTGTCAATTTGGGGGTCCTTGCCATCAGGTTTGAGAACCACTGTGTTAGAACCATGTTTGATATTTTAGAAAGTAAGGAACTTTTTCTGTTGATGTGTTAAGCTGTTGGCTTAGCCTCTTCTCATTTGTTTATGCACATACTGTGTATATTATATATCAGATCATGATATCAATACATTGTGTGTGTGTGTGTGTGTGTGTGTGTGTGTGTGTGTGTGTGTGTGTGTGTGTGTGTGTGTGTGTAATATTATATATATATATATATATATATATATATATATATATATATATATATATAAATATAGACTTGTTTGTTATACTAAAATATTAACAACCTCCTCTGTGTTTCTGTGTGTATATAGTATTGTATATTATTGTATGTACACAGGACCACATAGCAGTTGGAGTGAATTTCAGGAGAAATTCAGCTTATCGTTTTAGACCCAGTGTATGACTGTTCTCCTGTTGTTTGCATTTCTATATTCAATCAATCATCAGATGGAGGGGGTGCAGGTGCAATGGAAGTGCCTGACCATGACTACTCCACAATCCCTGAACCTGCTGCAGTTGACCTTGCCTTGAGTGACAAGGAGGAATTGCAAGATGAAAACCGTCAACTTAGGAAGCAACTGGAGGACCTGACAGTTAAATCTCGGTTTGGGCTGCGTAGATTTGAAGGCTCTGACTCACAGATTAAAGTCTTCACAAGGTATAACATTGTCTTTCCACAATAAGGTATGACAATATGGGAGGGAAGGAAAATTCTCAGAATAGCTGAGTTCTAGGGTCAGAATATAATTATCATAAATGTACTTAGTTACTTTACAATACTGCTCTCATAAAATACTGACCTGGACTGGTCCATTTGGACCACCTTCATACATTTAGGGCTAGCAGATCTGTCTCTGACTCTCTGGTAATATTTGTATGTCCATGACAAAAATGTAGCTGGCATGGCGATGAACCCTGTTGTTTTCTGTGTGTGACAGAGAGACTATACAACGTGTTTCAACAGTCTTTTCTTTTCTCACGTTAGGCAGCATCGCAGGAGTGGGTCCTTCAAGGGGTTGTCTTCTTATCCTGTTTCATCATTATACTGTATTATACATAACAAATGCATAGAGATGTGATTGAAAATCTGTGTGATGACTGTGATCCTTGTCATAATAGATAATAAAATAGATTCAAGACATTGGATTTTCCTCTTTTTTTTTTACTAAGAAATATAATGTACACGGTTTTAGTATAGAGTGGTGTGTGAACCTGCAATTTGAAACACAGTAAACCCAGTAAAAACAAATTGTTCATTGTAGCCTGCCCTATGTGCAGTTTAACAAACACAGCAAGTACTCTTCTCAGTTATTGTCTGTTTCAGAGAAAGAGGTTCTCAACCTTGGGGCCGGGACTCCCATGTGAGCTTGTACATCGACTAGTTTCACATTTTTATCTGTGGAACGGAGTCAAGCTAAAATGTAATCAACTCCAACAGTCCAAATAAGTGCTTATCAGGGTGGGGGGGTCCCCAGTTCAAATATTCATGTTGCATAGGTCATGGCTTGAAAAGGTTGAGAACCACTGCTCTGCTCCAGCAAATAATGGGTGATTCAGGACAAAAAAAAATGTTTTGACAGTGTTATATATTGTTTTTATTCACAACAAATTTTGTTCTAATACAATTCGTGCTGTCATATACAAAGTACAGGTAGAATGGATGTTTGGATCTTTACAGAAGGAAGGTAGCTTCATAGATACCTGTATTAACATAAATGTACACAACATGCAGTTCAAATAATACAGGTACGGGTTATTCTAAATAGTATATATAAAACATCTTTACGACAGTTTCCCTGTGTTAGCTGATCTAATTTAGCAGAAACTTCATCTGCAGAAGGGCTGCACGCTTCTTGCTGATGATTTTGCTCCCTACAAATTGGAGCAATTACACTATTCTGATCTTCTTTCCCAATTTGACTTATTTCAATAACAAGCTCACAATGCTCTCCTGTCATTGAATGACTCGACTGTCAACAGAGTGTTCAGAGCAGCCAAGAGAACACTATAGTTGCAAGAGGGGTTAATAGTAAACAAGATCACATTGATGTATGGATCAAGATTGTGTGAGGTGCAAGGTTGGAGTAAATATATATGTAAGTTCCTGTAAGCCACTTCTTCCACATCTCTTCTGAGGGCGATTCTTCTACGGACATCTTGGACATCATGGTGGAGTATGGGCTGCCACCGGCATCTCGCTCCTGCATCAAGATGAGGAAAAAAGTTTGAGTGTTCTCAAAATGTTTTAATAGCTGTTCTAAGTATTTTATCCTATTTCCGGGCCTATAGTAACCATAAAGTGCAATACCCATTCAATGCACTAACACAGACTTGAGCGAAGGTGTCACATGACAAAAATAACTATATAAGCTAACAAGTAACAATGTATCCCATACAGTAGCTCTGCATTTTACCTTGTTACAGCTTCAACATAATGTTGGACAAAATAAATGGGACCGTACCTATGTTCCCCAGGTTCTATGTTCCCCACTTACCCCCACAACAAAGGTTCTATGTTCCCCGCTCATGCAAAAATGCAGGAAACATGTATTTCTAATGATTAACAACTCTAAACACACACAACTAAAATAATGGGGAGAAATTACGAATATTAGTGGGACAGGGAGGCACTAGGGACATCTGGGCACCATATTTTTGTTATGACTGGGCATCTGGACATCTGGGCACTAGAGACATGTATAGGCATTTGGACGAGTGGCACCTGGACAAGTAAGCACTTAGGGGTGGAGTCGTGGAGACATCTGGGATTCTGGGCACTATACATGGTTTTTACACCAAGGCAAGGACCCCCAAATTGACAATATTTGCCTGTAGACCCCCATTTGAAAAGATATGCCAGGGACCCCCATAAGAGAAGATCTTTACAACTCCCTAGCAGTGATTCCCACCATTTTAATTTCAAGGACCCCCGGTTTGACATAGCAATATGCTATGGACCCCCCATTTATAGCATTCCTATCTCTGTGACCCCAATGTATATAATTTATAACATAACTCAAATGGAACCAAATGGTTTGCACACTCTGAGTTACATACCCATTAGGGTCCATTTGGTTCCTAACTATCATTTAGCTGGGGACCCCCTGGAACCCCTGGGGGTCCCCGGACCCCACTTAAGAGAGCCAACAGTCGAGCAGATGCCACGTTGGAATATTAATTGACCTAGATGTGTCATTTAATGTCCCACATGATAATGTACTGTAGTGCTAAGATGCTAAAGAGGCTAGCTTTAATATTAAACTTTATTTACATCAAATAAAGACTCAAACCCCTACTGATAAGCACACTTAAACGTTTTATTAGATAGATTGCTGCATATTATGATAATAAGTAGCATTACCTTACCTCTCTCTGTCTGTCTGTCTGTCTGCTCTGCTGTGAAGAAGCCAGATGTTGTTGTAGAGAACACCACACACGTTTTAAAAACTCTATGACACTAACAAAAAAAACGAACGGTGAAAAGATGAAACATACACATAAAACGTCTTTTAACAAGTGATAAAAGTAAAAAAAAAGTGAAAAGAAAGTACTTTTATTTACCGGAGAAAGTCACTGCGACTCGCTCTGGAAGTGAACTGTGACATATAACCATAAAACGAGCGCTCCTTCAAACGAAGTCTCCTACGTTTGGAACAATAGCCAACAGGACTGGATGAACCGGAAGTACTGGGACCGCCTCTGCGAAACCTAAACGCGCTAGCGCCCCCTGTTCTGCAAGTGGAGAATAATATAGTCTTATGTAATTTTGGGGGTTTTGAAGTCAATCTGATTTTTTTTTATACATTTCATATCCACGCGTTCGTCTCGAAGAGCTGTACAACATACTAAAAGACGGGCGTTTAAAACCTATTGGTTTCCGAGTTATCGCACCTTGAAAAATCTAGCAGTTGTTAGCATTAGCATTTGTTAGCATTAGCATTTGTCGAAAAAAAGTAGGGTTCCAGGGGTCACACAGCAATGTGTCACACATACACACGTTCGTCTCGATGAGCTATACAACATACCAAAAGATTGGCACTATCGGAAATTTTGGACTTAAAATCTATGTTTTGACGCCTTATCTTATGTAATTTTGGGGGTTTTGAAGTCAATCTGAAAAAAATGTATACATTTCATATCCACGCGTTCGTCTCGAAGAGCTGTACAACATACTAAAAGACGGGCGCTTAAAACCTATTGGTTTCCGAGTTATCGCACTTTGAAAAATCTAGCAGTTGTTAGCATTAGCATTTGTTAGCATTAGCATTTGTCGAAAAAAAGTAGGGTTCCAGGGGTCACACAGCAATGTGTCACACATACACACGTTCGTCTCGATGAGCTATACAACATACCAAAAGATTGGCACTATCGGAAATTTTGGACTGAAAATCTATGTTTTGACGCCTTACTAGTCTTATGTCATTTTGGGGGTTTTGAAGGTAATCTGAAAAAAAAAATGAATTCATGAAAATGATTTTAAATGGAAAGGAACAAAATATCAAAACATTAATTAATACAGTTGTACAACCAACCCCTCAAATCAACATTCCTGTAAGTGCAATCAGCAGGACACCGCAGGGAATTGAACCCCATCCTAGTGAACCAGGAGTGCCAGACCAGCGTCTTTTGCTTCTTGACGTTTTTACAGGTTGAAGACAAACGTAACTATTCTGGACTATACACCCTATGTGCTAAGACACTGATAGAAGAAAATATCCTTGCATTAAATAAATATATTTTAGAATTAAACATTGTAAATACACAAAATCAAGTCATATAATAAGTGCAAACAAAAATGTATAAACATAAGTAGTACCAGTAAGACTCCCTAATCGGGAGATAAGCGACCGTAGGTCACTTATCTCCACAAATAGGGCAAAAATGTGTTTTGCCAAAATCTTCCTGATCCATGTTGATGACATGAGTGTAGACATACTGTGTAGTGATTTTCGTGATTTTAGGGCAAAATCTGTAGGAGCAGTGTCCAAAAAGGTGGCGCTATATGGGAGAGATTCAGGTTGATGGGATGAGTGTAGACATACTGTGTACCGATTTGCGTGATTTTAGGGCAAAAATTGTAGGAGCAGTGTCCAAAAATGTGTTTTGCAAGAATCGGCCTCATGGTAGCGCTAGAAGAGGGCCATGTGAGAAATGAGGGGTGGGGTCTCCGCGCCGCCAAGGCGGACGAATAGGTACCGGCCCCGGCTGTCCCGGTCGCTCCTAGCCGGAGTTACGGCATTTTATGTGAGCTGCAGTGTAGGGGGTCCTCCACTGGGGGCGCCACCACTTTTGCATCCGTTCTGGAGCACCAGGAGTGGGTGGTCCCCGGGAATTCCCCGTGAGCAGCCCCGTTGGGGTGGTCATTTGGTCAGTTTAGCACATTTGGTCATGTTTTACATCTGGGGGTCCCCCAGTCCTTGGAGGTTGTAGTTTGGCAGGTAAGGAACGTGTGTGCAAAATTTGGCATGGATCGGGGCAACGGTTGCGGAGATATGAGCAGGGCAAGAGTGTGACGTGTGAGGTGTGACAGACAGACTGACAGACAGACTTACACTTTGTGCAGGGTTTGATAGTAAATGCGACCTACGGTCGCAATAAACATAAGTAGTAGTGAAGACAACAGATACAAGATCACTATATGGCGCGAAGCAACACATTGTTAGCTTGTACATCTGCCATTTTTACCAGTGAGTCCCGGGCAGGTTTCCCTGTTGAGGCTTGAGCGAAAATGCCTTAAAATTACTCCCAGTGTAAATGAGGTGAACGGTTGCCTTCAACAACAATACACCAGGAACAACAGCAGTAACATTAGCTGCAGTTTGCTCTGTTAAACCCTCACCCTTAAGGACGACTTCAACAACAATACACCAGGAACAACAGCAGTAACATTAGCTGCAGTTTGGTCTGCTAAACCCTCACCCTTAAGGACGACTTCAACACTTTCGGACTGTGACATTTTATAATATGATTCTATGAATATTATCAGTGTTGGGGAAGTTAAAGTTACATGTAACTGAGTTACATTCATATTTCTGTAACTCGTCAAGTAACCCATACTTTATGGGTCATTTTTGGCTCAAGTTACAAGAAGTTACTAGTTTTCTTTTAGTATTTCTGCTTGTGTTTGACATGATGTAGAGATACTTGTTGCACTAACTAGCATAGACTGTTATGGTCACTTTGATTTGGGCACTGTATTATTTTTTGATAGTCGTGCTTTAAGACACTTTATGTATATATACCAGTAAGACTCCCTAATCGGGAGATAAGCGACCGTCAGGTCGCAGCGTGATTTTAGGGCAAAATGTGTAGGAGCAGTGTCCAAAAATGTGGTTCAAAAAATCGGCCTGATGGTGGCGCTATATGGGACATCCATATTGGTGAGATGAGTGTAGACATACTGTGTACCGATTTGCGTGATTTTAGGGCTAAATCTGTAGGAGCAGTGTCCAAAAATGTGTTTTAAAAAATGGCCCTGAAGGTGGCGCTATATGGGACAGATCCATGTTGATGACATGAGTGTAGACATACTGTGTAGCGATTTGCGTGATTTTAGGCCAAAATTTGTAGGAGTAGTGTCCAAAAATGTGTTTTAAGAAATTGGCCTGAAGGTGGCGCTATATGAGACAGATCCATGTTGATGACATGAGTGTAGACATACTGTGTACCGATTTGCGTGATTTTAGGGCAAATCGCAAGATAGTTTCGACAAAAGGTGTGTCCGTCTTCTGGGGGTTTTCGAAGACTGTTCATAAAAAGAAATGAGGATCCCAACCCAAGATGCAACATAATGAGCAAAAAAATACAAAAAAGCAGGGCACTGCAGGGAATTGAACCCCGTCCCGGTAAACCAAGAGTTCCATACCAGTGCCTTTTGCTTTTTTTTTTTCTTTAACAAGTCATACATTTTGGTAAAGTCACTTCACATTTACATTGTACAGTATGCATTTATTTGACCATTTATACAGAGTAAACCGATACACCGAATGCATAGAGACAGTTTAACAGTGATTCTAGTTTACTGAGGCACTACACTAAGAAATATCAGTTTAAACAGTACAATAGCAAACTATAAAGGTACAATTCTTGGACATTGCAAGTGTGGTTGGACTCTTGAGGAATCCGCTTTGGAATTACAGCATAAAATACAAACGTAAAATAGAAATGAAATAAAAACAGTCAGAAGCTATGCAGCAAAGCAGTCCTTTTGTAGAATTATTCCATGATGTTCACGTCACAATAGTCCGTTTAATTTTTGATTAAAATTGATTAAAATAATAGTACAATCCATATTTTAGATCCGTACACAGTCTCCTATGTAACTTTACAAACAAACAAACAAACTTGTTATAAGAGATGCATAATACCAATCAATCAATTGAAAAAACATCTCCACAAAGTCTAGCTGTAGCTTTGCCCCTTTATACAATTGAAAACAAGAAAAATGCTCTGTTCACGAAATGCTTAAGGAAAATTCCTTAGACAAACTAAGAAAGATATTTATTTAGCATTTTATTGGTGCTCATAAAGTGATCTAAGTGCTAAAAGTGACAAGTGCAGCAGCAAATGTTAAGGTCGTAGGGCCATCGTCAGTGCCTCGCCTACTGACCGCTGTGGATTATGAAGCTTTAGCCACAAATAATGCATAAATCACATCAATGCACATCACACACTGGCCGCATATGGGCAATATGTGATGTGGACTGGCGTGACGAGCTTTCCCCGCAGACAACGCAACGCAAGTGACATGAAATAAGACGCAAATCACATTACGCATCGCAAGTGACGCAGAAATATACAAGACATGAGTATCACATCAATCCACATCACATACCCCTAACCGCCCTAGCCCTAACCCTACGTTTGTATGTGATGTGGACCGAAGCTTTACTCGCATAATGTGAAACGACGCCGACACATCAATCCACATCACATACTGGGCCCTAGAATACGTTCGCATGTGATGTGGACTGGCGTGATGAAGCTTTCCCCGTATATTATATTTGGTGTCATAGCACTGACCGTGGTCCTATGACCTAAACGTTTGCCGCTGCACTTTTCACTTTGAGCACTTGGAGCACTTTATGAACATAGAACAAAATGTAATAATAAATAAAAATCGTAGGTTTCTTAAGAATTATTTTCCCCAATCATATTTTTACCATTATTTCAAGACATAACATGTATTTACAATTTTATTCTCTTTTTTTTATATACATTTGTTTTGAACATAATCCAAGAAATTCCATTGAAAATAATGCAAATTAGAATATTGAAAACAGCAGATCTACCAAATAAGCACAAATGGAATCCATTTCACAAATTAAAAAAAATAATATATATATATATATATAACTTCACCACTTTTCAACCTATCTTCATTATAATAGTTCCTCACTAATGTTCATAATAAAATAGCGATTTTTTTTCTTACTCTGTCCAAGTCTCCTTGGGGAGCTGTAGGAAGTCCAGAATCCATCGTCTTGTGGCATCATTTTCCAAAAGAAATAATAAATCAATATTTTTGAAAAAATATATATATATATTTAGATTTTTATTATCGCGAGAGCAATAGCTTCCACTTTAACATTGCAACTTTTCAGGAATAGAAAGCCTGCAGTTTCTATTAGCTTTGATTCCCAATCGATGATGTCACAAGAGGATGGGTTTCTGACCAGCCCACAGCCATCAGAAAAAAAGGTATTTTTAGTGAGGACCAATTATATGAAGATAGGTTGAAAAGTGGTGAAGTCCTCCTTTAAAGAAATAAGTGAAAATAGATGTACAAGCTTGTTGTGAGCTTGCAAATCCATTTTAATATTTTCTTTACAATTAAAATGTATTCAAAAATTTCACAAGAAGCAAGCAAATAGAACGTGCCATTTCATGAATAATTAAAACTAAACCAAAATTAAGCAATAAATTCGAAACAATTTGTGAAACGTGAAAATGGACTTACAAGCTCGTTGTGAGCTTGCAAATCTATTATGCCCAGCTACCAGGAACAAATATGTAGATCTTACAGCCTACTCCTTAGACAAATTAGGAAATATATTTTTGTTACATTGTGTTGGTGCTCATAAAGTGATCTAAGTGCTAAAAGGATAAAGTGCAGCAGCAAATGTTAAGGTCGTAGGGCCATCATCAGTGCCTCGCCTACTGACCGCCGTGGATTATCAAGCTTTAGCCACAAATAATGCATAAATCACATCAATGCACATCACACACTGGCCGCATATGGGCAATATGTGATGTGGACTGACGTGGCGAGCTTTCCCCGCAGACGCCGCAACACAAGTGACGTGAAATAAGAGTTAACGCAAATCACATTACGCATCGCAGTGGCGTAAAATTATCCAAAACATGAGTATCACATCATTCCACATCACATACCCCTAACCGCCCTAGCCCTAACCCTACGTTTGTATGTGATGTGGACCAAAGCTTTACTCACAAATGTGAAACGACGCCGACACATCAATCCACATCACATACTGGGCCCTAATGCATGTTCGCATGTGATGTGGACTGGCGTGATGAAGCTTTCCCCGTATATTATATTTGGTGTCATAGCACTGACCGTGGTCCTATGACCTAAACGTTTGCTGCCGCACTTTTCACTTTGAGCACTTGGAGCACTTTATGAACAAGAACAAAAATGTAATGAATAAAAATCTTAGTTTTCTTAAGGCTTTTTTTCCCCAATCATAATATTTTACCATGTATTTACAGATTTATTCTCTTCTTTTGTACATTTATTTTGAACATAATCCAAGAAATTCCATTGAAAATAAGGAAAATTTAAACATTGAAAACAGCAGATCTACCAGCTAAGCTTGTAGATCTGCTGTTTTCACAAGGTCCCAGGGAATAGTCACGTCTTTTGGATCTCCATCTAAAACGTTATGAGACTCTGATGTTTACATCAGAATGTGTTTTTGCCATGGTTTGTTTATTGTTCATTTCAGATCCATAAGTGAATATTCCTCTGGGGGTCAAATGGTATTATTCAAATTTATGAAGTTACATACATGCAGCACAAATGGAACATGTTCCATTTCATGAAGTAAAGAAATCCAATTTATGGCTTAAAGAAATACATGAAAATAGATGTACAAGCTCGTTGTGAGCTTGCAAATCCATTTTAATCTTTTCTTCACAATTAAAATTAATTTAAATTACAGGAAGAAAGCACAAATAGAACGTGCCATTTCATGAATAAGTAAAACAAAACAAGAATTAAGCAATAAATTAGAAACAATTTGTGAAATGTGAAAATGGACTGACAAGCTTGCAAATCTATTATGCCCAGCTACCAGGCACACATATGTAGATCTTACAGCCTACTCCTTAGACAAACTAGGACATATATTTGTATTACATTGTGTTGGTGCTCATAAAGTGATCTAAGTGCTAAAAGGATAAAGTGCAGCAGCAAATGTTAAGGTCGTAGGGCCATCGTCAGTGCCTCGCCTACTGACCGCCGTGGATTATGAAGCTTTAGCCACAAATAATGCATAAATCACATCAATGCACATCACACACTGGCCGCATATGGACAATATGTGATGTGGACTGACGTGGCAAGCTTTCCCTGCAGATGACGCAACGCAAGTGACATGAAATAAGAGTCAACGCAAATCACATTACGCATCGCAGTGGCGTAAAATTATCCAAAACATGAGCATCACATCAATCCACATCACATACCCCTAACCGCCCTAGCCCTAACCCTAAGTTTGTATGTGATGTGGACCGAAGCTTTACTCACAAATGTGAAACGACGCTGACACATCAATCCACATCACATACTGGGCCCTAATGCATGTTCGCATGTGATGTGGACTGGCGTGATGAAGCTTTCCCCGTATATTATATTTGGTGTCATAGCACTGACCGTGGTCCTATGACCTAAACGTTTGCTGCTGCACTTTTCACTTTGAGCACTTGGAGCACTTTATGAACAAGAACAACATGTAATAATAAATACAAATCTTAGTTTTCTTAAGGCTTCTTTTACCCAATCATTATTTTTTACCATTATTTCAAGAAAAAATGTATTTACAGATTTATTCTCTTATTTTGTACATTTATTTTGAACATAATCCAATAAATTCCATTGAAAATAAGGAAAATGTAAATATTGAAAACAGCAGATCTACCAGCTAAGCTTGTAGATCTGCTGTTTTCACTAGGTCCAGGGAATAGTCACGTCTTTTGGATCTCCATCTAAAACGTTATGAGATTCTGATGTTTACATCAGAATTGTTTTTGCCATGGTTTGTTTATTGTTCATTTCAGATCCATAAGTGAATATTCCTCTGGGGGTCAAATGGTATTATTCAAATTTATTAATTTACATACATGCAGCACAAATGGAACATGTTCCATTTCATGAAGTAAAAACAAAAAACGAAACTTTAAAAGAAATCCGATTTATTGCTTAAAGAAATACATGAAAATAGATGTACAAGCTCGTTGTGAGGTTGTACATCTATTTTAATATTTTCTTCACAATTAAAATTAATTCAAATTGCTCTAAGAAAGAACAAATAGAATGTCCCATTTCAAGAATAAATAAAAAGCTAAAATTAAGCAATAAATTAGAAACAATTTGTGAAATGTGAAAATGGACTTACAAGCTCATTGTGAGCTTGCAAATCTATTATGCCCAGCTACCAGGAACAAATATGTAGATCTTACAGCCCACTCCTTAGACAAATTAGGAAATATATTTTTTTTACATTGTGTTGGTGCTCATAAAGTGATCTAAGTGCTAAAAGGATAAAGTGCAGCAGCAAATGTTAAGGTTGTAGGGCCATCATCAGTGCCTCGCCTACTGACCGCCGTGGATTATCAAGCTTTAGCCACAAATAATGCATAAATCACATCAATGCACATCACACACTGGCCGCATATGGGCAATATGTGATGTGGACTGACGTGGCGAGCTTTCCCCGCGGACGACGCAATGCAAGTGACATGAAATAAGAGTCAACGCAAATCACATTACGCATCGCAGTGGCGTAAAATTATCCAAAACATGAGTATAACATCAATCCACATCACATACCCCTAACCGCCCTAGCCCTAACCCTACGTTTGTATGTGATGTGGACCAAAGCTTTACTCACAAATGTGAAACGACGCCGACACATCAATCCACATCACATACTGGGCCCTAATGCATGTTCGCATGTGATGTGGACTGGCGTGATGAAGCTTTCCCCGCATATTATTATATTTGGTGTCATAGCACTGACCGTGGTCCTATGACCTAAACGTTTGCTGCCGCACTTTTCACTTTGAGCACTTGGAGCACTTTATGAACAAGAACAAAAATGTAATGAATAAAAATCTTAGTTTTCTTAAGGCTTTTTTTCCCCAATCATAATATTTTACCATGTATTTACAGATTTATTCTCTTCTTTTGTACATTTATTTTGAACATAATCCAAGAAATTCCATTGAAAATAAGGAAAATTTAAACATTGAAAACAGCAGATCTACCAGCTAAGCTTGTAGATCTGCTGTTTTCACAAGGTCCCAGGGAATAGTCACATCTTTTGGATCTCCATCTTAAACGTTATGGGACTCTGATGTTTACATCAGAATGTGTTTTTGCCATGGTTGTTTATTGTTCATTTCAGATCCATAAGTGAATATTCCTCCGGGGGTCAAATGGTATTATTCAAATGTATGAAGTTACATACATGCAGCACAAATGGAACATGTTCCATTTCATGAAGTAAAGAAATCCAATTTATGGCTTAAAGAAATACATGAAAATAGATGTACAAGCTCGTTGTGAGCTTGCAAATCCATTTTAATCTTTTCTTCACAATTAAAATTAATTTAAATTACAGGAAGAAAGCACAAATAGAACGTGCCATTTCATGAATAAGTAAAACAAAACAAGAATTAAGCAATAAATTAGAAACAATTTGTGAAATGTGAAAATGGACTGACAAGCTTGCAAATCTATTATGCCCAGCTACCAGGCACACATATGTAGAGCTTACAGCCCACTCCTTAGACAAACTAGGACATATATTTGTATTACATTGTGTTGCTCATAAAGTGTTCTAAGTGCTAAAAGGATAAAGTGCAGCAGCAAATGTTAAGGTCGTAGGGCCATCGTCAGTGCCTCGCCTACTGACCGCCGTGGATTATGAAGCTTTAGCCACAAATAATGCATAAATCACATCAATGCACATCACACACTGGCCGCATATGGACAATATGTGTGATGTGGACTGACGTGGCAAGCTTTCCCTGCAGATGACGCAACGCAAGTGACATGAAATAAGAGTCAACGCAAATCACATTACGCATCGCAGTGGCGTAAAATTATCCAAAACATGAGCATCACATCAATCCACATCACATACCCCTAACCGCCCTAGCCCTAACCCTAAGTTTGTATGTGATGTGGACCGAAGCTTTACTCACAAATGTAAAACGACGCTGACACATCAATCCACATCACATACTGGGCCCTAATGCATGTTCGCATGTGATGTGGACTGGCGTGATGAAGCTTTCCCCGTATATTATATTTGGTGTCATAGCACTGACCGTGGTCCTATGACCTAAACGTTTGCTGCTGCACTTTTCACTTTGAGCACTTGGAGCACTTTATGAACAAGAACAACATGTAATAATAAATACAAATCTTAGTTTTCTTAAGGCTTCTTTTACCCAATCATTATTTTTTACCATTATTTCAAGAAAAAATGTATTTACAGATTTATTCTCTTATTTTGTACATTTATTTTGAACATAATCCAATAAATTCCATTGAAAATAAGGAAAATGTAAATATTGAAAACAGCAGATCTACCAGCTAAGCTTGTAGATCTGCTGTTTTCACTAGGTCCAGGGAATAGTCACGTCTTTTGGATCTCCATCTAAAACGTTATGAGACTCTGATGTTTACATCAGAATTGTTTTTGCCATGGTTTGTTTATTGTTCATTTCAGATCCATAAGTGAATATTCCTCTGGGGGTCAAATGGTATTATTCAAATTTATTAATTTACATACATGCAGCACAAATGGAACATGTTCCATTTCATGAAGTAAAAACAAAAAACGAAACTTTAAAAGAAATCCGATTTATTGCTTAAAGAAATACATGAAAATAGATGTACAAGCTCGTTGTGAGGTTGTACATCTATTTTAATATTTTCTTCACAATTAAAATTAATTCAAATTGCTCTAAGAAAGAACAAATAGAATGTCCCATTTCAAGAATAAATAAAAAGCTAAAATTAAGCAATAAATTAGAAACAATTTGTGAAATGTGAAAATGGACTTACAAGCTCATTGTGAGCTTGCAAATCTATTATGCCCAGCTACCAGGAACAAATATGTAGATCTTACAGCCTACGCCTTAGACAAATTAGGAAATATATTTTTGTTACATTGTGTTGGTGCTCATAAAGTGATCTAAGTGCTAAAAGGATAAAGTGCAGCAGCAAACGTTAAGGTCGTAGGGCCATCGTCAGTGCCTCGCCTACTGACCGCCGTGGATTATCAAGCTTTAGCCACAAATAATGCATAAATCACATCAATGCACATCACACACTGGCCGCATATGGGCAATATGTGATGTGGACTGACGTGGCGAGCTTTCCCCGCGGACGACGCAACGCAAGTGACATGAAATAAGAGACAACGCAAATCACATTATGCATCGCAGTGGCGTAAAATTATCCAAAACATGAGATAACATCAATCCACATCACATACCCCTAACCTCCCTAGCCCTAACCCTATGTTTGTATGTGATGTGGACCGAAGCTTTACTCACAAATGTAAAACAACGCCGACACATCAATCCACATCACATACTGGGCCCTAATGCATGTTCGCATGTGATGTGGACTGGCAGGATGAAGCTTTCCCCGCATATTATATTTGGTGTCATAGCACTGACCGTGGTCCTATGACCTAAACGTTTGCTGCTGCACTTTTCACTTTGAGCACTTGGAGCACTTTATGAACAAGAACAACATTTTAATAAAAAAAATGTTTTAGTCTTTGTCTTAAGGCTTTTCTTTAGGTAGAGAGAATTTAGGCATTTAGCAGACGCTCTTAATCCAGAGCCATTTACAATAAGCAAGGACATCACAGAGGCAATACACAAATGCATATAAATAGTAATCTAAAATACATCACATGCATATAAATAGTAATCTAAAATACATCAAATGCATATAAATAGTAATCTAAAACACATCAAATGCATTTAAATAGTAATCTAAAACGCATCAAATGCATATAAATAGTAATCTAAAATACATCACATGTATATAAACAATCTAAAATACATCAAATGCATATAAATAGTAATCTAGGATCCTAGGTAAACCAAGTATCAGTCTTAATAGAATAACTAAAACAATCATAAGTACATATAAACTATAGGATGTCAGGTCAACAATGACCTGACAACAGTCTACATAATAATCTAATTATATTTTAGCCTTTGAGATAGAGACAGACTATGGTCTCAATGTGTTTTTTCCTTTATTAGTAAAATAAAGGTAACATTAAATATAGAAGAAATGTTATAATTTACGTAATGTATGGATGATTGGTACACGTTATACCAGACATGAATGACACCATGTCAGCAGCCTTCTTTTCTTCGGAACTTCAAATTCTTCTGAAAATGACGAGTAAGAATGACAAATGGCAACGCATTGATTGCAAATGAAATGTAGCAGCAGTCTTCGCTTTTCTCTACTGCCAAATTACGAGCATCGTCAGAAAATAAATAAACACAAACTTCTCACATAAATGCACATCACATACGTGACGTATGTGATGTGGACTGACGTGATGAAGCTTTAACCGCAAGTGACCGCAATACAGCAACACTTTAATGGCATTACACAACATACTATGGAAGACATTAATACACAACATACTATGAATGAACAATACATACTACAACAGCAGAGAAAAACGAAGTGATCAGTGATCATTTGATCACTTGGTTTTCCTTTGAGCATGAGAATGATTGGACTTACCTTAGTTTTCCTTTGAGCATGAGAATGATTGGCCTTACATCACTTCCTGTTCTGACCTAATCACCTAGCCTGAAAGACGCGAAAGACTAGCTTTAGCCGCAATCGGGAAGAAATGATCAAATCACAAATGACGCACGATTATAAAAGACACAAATCACGATACGCCCGCGGCATGTCGTGATTTGTCTTTTATAATCTATTATTCTCGTCCTGTGAAACAGCACAAAACACGAGACGCGAGATTATAATAGACACAAATCAAGATACGCCCGCTGCGTATCTTGATTTGTCGATCACAATACGCCCGCGGCGTATCGTGATTTGTCTTTTATAATCCATTATTCTCGTCCTGTGAAACGACAAGACACAGCGTGAATTGCGGGTAATTCATGTGTGAAATGAGTCACCCGCAAATGGTGTGAAATTACACAAGTCACGATACATCTTGTGAAAAGACACAAGACACGACGTGAGTGACGACACGCATCACATCCCTCCACATCACAGACTGGGCCTAGACTGAGTTCGCATGTGATGTGGACTGACGTTAATGATGGCCGCCACCCCGCGCAATCACATGGGACCTACCTTTAGTCTCCAGTCTTCACGAGTGACGGGCAACGAACGCGAACGACGCAAACCGACGCGCAACGCTGGCCCGCCACCCGCTAAAATGATGCAACGCGAATGACGCAACGCAAGCGACGCCATGAAACCATTAAGAGAGCCATTATACGACTTAGTATACGTATACTGTACCCTATCAATGTTATACAACCTACAGTAGTATACGTATGATGTCCCTGTCACTATATTACAAAACCTAGTATACAGATACCGTACGCCGTCACAGTATGTGTATAATATAGCCTATAGTGACAGGGATCAGTATGCGTATACTAGGTTGTATAATATAAACAACCTAGTATACATATACTGTCCCTGTCACTATATTACACAACCTAGTATACGTATACTGTCCCTGTCACGATTATAAAAGCTAGCATACTGTATATACTATGACAAATGGAACAAAATTGGTTCCATATGTACACAAAACCTACTGGTGAAGAACTGGTGCAATACAAGTTGCAAGGTAAGATGGAAGAAAGAAAGGAAAATACTTTTTTCTTTTTTTAGAACCTCGAGACAAGGAGATACATTTATTAAGCAAAGGATAGAGAAGAGAAAAGGGCAGAAATTAAAGGCTGGAGGTGGGTTAGAAACCTTGTCTGTCCAAAAACTTACTTCAGGAAATGGAAAAATAAAAAAGAACTTGTGAACTTAAGAATTATATTCAATCCATTGGAACACAAGCTCTTGTTAACAGTTAATCTGTTCAATATTTATTAAACACTTACAATTTACCAAATTGTTACGAAATCTATGTCGATCTATGCGCTGTGATCTTGTAGATCGGCTGCGTGTTCTACTTTAGTGTGAGACACTGCAGTAAGGAAGTCAGGACATTAATTTAACAAAAGAAGGTTGAAAAATGCAGTAAGGAAGTCAGGACATTAGTTTAACAAAAGAAGGTTGAAAAATGGAGACAAGGTTTCTTCCAGACATCCTCAGATAAACATGGTCACTACTCACAACACACTAACCAAGGAAGCAAAATGACAGAATCATCATTTGCATTCCCTGTTAGTTTCACACTGCCCTACAGTGGTTTTCAACCCTTTTCACATCGAGGTCCATTATCTATTCAGCATTTGAGCCACGGGCCAGCATTTAATGATATTTAGTCTCTCAGACCCAGATAATATCATTTAGATAAGATTTTGCACACAATTGCTGTGTTAATGTTGGTGCCATAGGAGAGCAACCATTGATCATTCTCTAATTGAGCCTTCTTGTAAATTAATATATGTTGAATAATATAACACTTGAGTGTACAATGAAACCAAATGGAAAGACTTAAAGATCTACAAGGGTCTATTTGGTTACACACTCTCCATTTAGCTGGGGACCACCTGGAACCCCCTCAAGGACCACTGGTGGTCCCTGGACCACTGGTTGAAAACCACTGCCCTAACAGCATAGATGGCTGTAATCACAGTGTTAAGAGGGCTACATGCTACCAATCCATCCATCCATCCATTGATCCATCCATCCATCCATCCAAACACAACTCGACGTGGATCTGTGTCTGGTGAAACAACACGAGACACGACGTGAATGACGACCCGCATCACATCCCTCCACATCACAGACTGGGCCTAGACTGAGTTTGCATGTGATGTGGACTGACGTTAATGATGGCCGCCACCCCGCCCGCGCAGTCATGTCAAATGCACAACCCTGCAAATATACGACTCGCAAACGACGCGCTGCAAGCGACGTGAAATGACGACACACGGTACGGTAGCGCGTAGCATGTAGCCTCCTTAAACAAGCAGCAGCAGCGGGAATCAGAAAGCTCACCCAGCCAGCATACCTCCATTGCGTTCTTTACCTGCCACAGGCTGCCAGAAGTTGAGTTCTGAAATGACAGGAGAACAAAAGGCAACATTTAGTCTTTTTTAAGTATAAGATAATAGTTAAAATGGTTAACTAAACAATACAATATGATTTCCTGGTTTTAATGGGTTAATTGTATTCGTTTGGCATTGATCATTGGAACTTTTTTTTCTCACTTTTAGGCCTCGTAAACAAAAGCACAGACAATAATCTTAATTATGGTTTCCATAATTCGTACTATTACGTCAGACATTTTCTAAAACAGTGGAAACAGCTGACCTACAAGGCTCAGAACGTGTCGTGATGAGACGTTTTGAGCTTGTAGATCTGCCATTTCCACTCTGATATTTATTAATGCATTGTGTTGAAAGCATAAAAGTAATTACATTATTTATCATTTGTCATATCTGCCTTGTGCAACTTTTGTTTAAGAAGCCTAATAAACAAATACATATTCCTTATTAGTGTTCCAATGTTCAATGTCCAATTATTGCCTTACTAATGCAACAAACAAAAACAACGCGCTGTGAGCTTGTATATCTGCTATTTTTCAATAGTTAAATCATTAAATCATTCTAAGCCTAAGTGGGCTCGCCACAATCATTTGTGTGACAATAAAGGGACAGTTTACCCAAATGACTTTCTATTGATTACAATACTCACCCCATGCACACTTTAATTCATGGATATTAATGTTTTGGTCACATTCCTAAAGCAATCATTCCAGGAGACTTTGTGTCTCCATAGGAAACCACTGCTGTCAGCCGCAAATTGCAACACTAGATTGTTTTATAATCGGATGAATCTAGGGTTGCAATACCTCCCATAGGGATCCAATGGATCAAAACTTTTTTTTTCTTTTTCTCACCATTATTGGGGCTGTATGGCCTTATCCTCTTACTATCTGCAAAGTGTTGGTTTCATAAAAATCCACCGTAGAATTGTTATGATTTATTTTCTGTCAAGAAATTCAGTTCAGGTGATTATTTTTTCTAAGTGCTGGAGTTTGGAAGCGCTCGTGGGAAGTCACTCAGCGGTCCTGTGTACCAGCTGGTTCTAAATGTCACATAATGCAGGAGGCAGCAGGACATGGCGTTATAGAAGACGAGCGCTTCCGAAGTTCAACACTTAGAAAATAAACCATGTCTGCTCGGATTTCTTGACAGAAAGTAGCTCATAACATGTCTACGGTG
Source organism: Nannobrachium achirus (assembly GCF_963921795.1). Classification (NCBI taxonomy): domain Eukaryota; kingdom Metazoa; phylum Chordata; class Actinopteri; order Myctophiformes; family Myctophidae; genus Nannobrachium; species Nannobrachium achirus. Next base: position 61,850,011 of record NC_137824.1, on the reverse strand, counting down.
GAGTTTTATGAAAGAAACTCTTTGCAGATAGAAAGAGGATACTCCAAGCTTTCCATAGAGCCCCAATATTGGTGAATTTGAAGTTGTGTATTACAATCAGAGAGCAAAAAACTTTTTGATGCATTGGCTGCCTATGGGAGGTATTGCAACCCTAGGTTCATCCGATTAAAATAAAATCTAGTGTTGCAATTTGTGGCTAGAACCATGGTATTAAACTATGTTAAACTCAACATTGCAGCTGTTCAGAAAGCTTGAATTATCCTCCTTCTATCTGCAAAGTGTGTGTTTGATATAAAACCCACCGTAGGCATGTTATGAGTTACTTTCTGTAAGTGCAGTTGATTTATGTTTCTATTTGTTTGAGTTTTGAAGCGCTCGTTTTGAACAACACAACGTCCTGCTGCCTCCTGCATTATGTGACATCCAGAAACGAGCGCTTCCATAACTCCAACACTTAATAATAATCAGTATTAATCACCTGCAATGAATGTCTTGACAGAAAGTAACTCATAACATGTATACTGTAGGTTTTTATCAAACAAACACTTTGCAGATAGAATCTTTACAACAGCTGCCAACGTTGGTGATTTTAACGTTGTTTGATACAATCAGAGACTTTTCTGCTTGGAAGCAGGGGCGTCACAAGGGGGGGAAGCGGGACTGAGTTACTAGGGCCCAAGATGGAGGGGCCCTAGTAACTTTAGCTATTGAAAAATAGCAGATATACAAGCTCACAGCGCGGCACCGAGTGCCGCACTGCGAGCTTGTAGATCTGCTATTTTTGCTTCTGGGGGGGTCGCAGGAACTAAATATTTTGAGATGGGGGTCCGTGGCTAAATACATATCATTTTGGGGTTCCTTCAGATGAAAAAGTTTGAGCACCACTGACATGGAAACATAGGTTTATTGGACACATTTTCACGATTTTTCTAAAAAGCAGATCTACAAGCTCGCAGCGTGGCACTCGGTGCCGCGCTGTGAGCTTGTAGATCTGCTATTTTTCAATGGTTAACATTCATGGGGGGCCCGCAGTGAATCCTTGTACCCAGGGCCCAGAATTTGGTGTGACGCCCCTGCTTGGAAGTATGGGCTGTCAATGGTTGATGTTCCAACTCTGTCTAGATTCAACATAAATATGTTTTAATTGCGTCTAGTTTACAGTATAAATCTCCAGGTGTAATCCAGGTACGTACCTTTCCGAGCCTTGCGCCTCTCGGTTGAAGATAGCTGGTAAGTAGAGCCACGTAGGTTGTAGGGCCCCCTATACGTCCCTGGCACCATACGCCTCGTTACTCAGGGTGAGAGCGTGCGTTGGCACCGTTATGCGTTTCAGCTCTCAGGGCTTCGCTGCGTCGACTCCAGTAGGTTCTTGTTCCCCTTCCTGAGTCACAGACACTCCATTACCAGCTATCTTCTGATGACTCCGTCCATGGAGGACCTTATGGCTGAAGAATCCATACAGCGAGTCAAACCCTGAGTCACAGCTAGAAGACATGACTCAGCGTTTTAATCTCGCTGTATGAAGTTTAGTCCACTCTGCAGAAGGTCACCTGCAACACACACACACACACACACACAGTATGTATTACTATAATATTAAGATTGTTTAAAAAAAAATGTATCCATACGCATTACTTATTCTTCTGCCAGATTATTTTTTTTAATCTTCCGTTACAAATTGTGTTAGCTCCGTTAGCTCTCCTATCCTTAGGATAATCATTTTAATTTTAAAAATGTATGAAAAATGTAAAGTTCTATATCAGTGGTTCTCAACCTTTTCAGGCCGCGACCCCCAAAATAATCATATTTTATCTGGGGACCCCCCCACCCTTACGAGGCATTACATTTTGTATAACACGGTTCTATTGTGAAAATAGCAGATCTACGAGGCGTTGTGAGCATGTAGATCTGCTATTTTCTGCCCCTAAATATTTGACAAATTGGTTTCAGTGGTATTAAAAAGTCCATAAATTGTCACTTGTGCAGTGACAATACAGTTAAAATGTATGCACAGTTGAGTGAGAAAACAATGCTGCACATCAAGTTAATCACCTGGGGACCCCGCAAAATAATTTGGCGGCCCCCCGGGGGTCCCGACCCACAGGTTGAGAACCACTGTTCCATATAATACCAATTATTTTCATTATTATCCCATGTATGACGTTCTTGGAACACCTAGTTCCATGTTAAAGTCTCAAACATCTCCTTAAATGTATAAATTATAAATATAAAGTGTTATACAGATGTTATGCCACCACACAGACCCGTTGTGTTCAGTAATATTCTGTATCATTCAATAAATCAATGTTTTAATCTGGCTCTTCGTCTGAATATCACTATTATTCTTCAATGGCGCTGTTGTAGGTGGACGCCGGTATTACACCCCAGGTAAACCAGGAAACACAATGACACTCAGTCACAGACGGGATTTAAACACTTCTTTAGTAAACTATACTGAATATTAACTGAACACCAACGACCCGTATGGACGGATAACATCTGTGGCTTCAAGAAAATCTCTTTAGATTTAGAATGAATGCATAAATGGAGGCACAAGAGGCTTAAACACAGAACTACATTATGCACCAGTTGAGCGCCGGTGTTACACTCGATGTCGAGGATACAGAACGCCGTTCAGACTCGACACAGGATTAAAACTCTTTAAATTAAACCTTATAAAAGGATATCAGGGAACAACAGAGCCGTGCGGCAAGGGAACAGCCGTAGCTTTGGCTTTAAACGTAATTGTGTTCATTTATGGAGATTTACGACTCTTACGAGCCGTTAAAAACTACAAACTAAACATCAGAATGGATCAGCCATAAATACCAGCCCTGCCCTGAAACATGACGGTCGTCATGTTCCCAGGTTTACGTGGGTTGGCATAGCGACGTATTTTTCCCCTTACAACTACACAAACATTCATATTTCAGCAAAGCAAAGAGCTTAATAAAGTCTCACATGTGTCTCCATACGGTACGGCATCCTATAATTACACGTATCCTCCGTGTTCTAGAATTAGAAGCCTTTTTATCTTATCGTGTTCTGTTTTCCTTGCATTTCCTGGTTTTCCCCAGGCGCACCAACACCATCTGTTGACGCTGGGATGTGAAATACATTGGAAAACAGAAAACGGTCGGATAAAAAGGCTTCTTATTAAAGAACACGGAGGCTATGTGTAATTATAGAATAGAATACCGGCCAGTATTTAGACATGTGTGAGACTTGATTAAGCACTTTGTTTGTGAAATGTGAATGTTTGAGTTGCTGTAAGGGCGAAATACGTCGCTATGCGCCAACCCATGCGAACGCGGGAACATGACGGTCGTGTATGTTTTTCAGGGCTAATAGAATACAATCCCTGAGTGGCTAAAGATTGATATAGATTAATAAATAGAAGCTGAATGTAGGCCCATGTCGTAGTTAGATCTCCAAACCCTCACACAGTGAGTGTAGTTTAAAGGTTTTAAACTTGTAGTTTAGTAAAGAGTTTTACCTTCTGCAGCGCAGCGCGGCGCGGTTCATCAAACAGTTTGAACTGGCGCGCATCGCGGCGCATGCATGCGCTCTATTTATACCTGATCACGTCCGGTGCGTTCTAAACCCACCAGGATTGAGTTAAGACCCGCCTCGTGGAAACGCGAGGACTTCCAGGAGTGGCTGAAATCCCTGCCTGACACATGGAGGGTGGATAAAGTCAGAGGCATGAAGACTTGTACTTGAGAAAAGCCTGCATTTGCACAATGCACAACTATTCATTTCTCACTTATTATTGTAATGGATCAGTAGGTAGTAGGTACTTTGCACTTGAGCGAGCAGCACTAACGTTCATGGGCACTTTCATACTTAAGATTATCGAGAGGAGGCGGGTCTTAACTCAATCCTGGTGGGTTTAGGAATCACGCAGTTGGAACACGTTCACCTTACAAGGATGCACCGTATCCGTATCCGTTCCAGACCAAAGAAGGTCTCAGCAAGAACAGTCACCAACGTCATCTAGGCTCCATGGGTGGCGGGTGGCCACGTCCGGTGGCCACCCAAAATAACATTAGCGTCTATGAGCACTTCGTCACTTCCGCCACCCAAAAGTGTCATGGCGGCGTCCCATGGTGTGCCAAATTCCGGTGTTGTCTGTTCCTGCCTAACCTTCCTTGTTCCAGACCGGATCTCCAACCTGCAGGGTGAACTGACTGACCATCAACCCTGAATCACTTCCACCTGTGGAGGCAAACACACTGTGTGCTGGCGCCCTCATGTGGTGGAAAATGTAGGCCTAAGCTACAAAACACGTTGTTTTCCCATATTAAATTAAATGTTATAAAAATGTGTGTGTGTGTGTGTGTGTGTGTGTGTGTGTGTGTGTGTGTGTGTGTGTGTGTGTGTGTGTGTGTGTGTGTGTGTGTGTGTGTGTGTGTGTATAGGCCTATGATTCAAATTGTATTCAAGTAAAAGTAGCCAATATAAAAATAGCTTACTCTGTATTAAAAGTCTATTCTCATTTTACTTGAGTAACACTGTCTTATTACATAACAACATATAATACAAGATTGTTGTCTCTTGCTGGACAACATGAATATGATAAAGAGGATGACATGATCTCATGTAATATAAGGGGAAATATTTACCTGTTTACATAGGCCTACTGTAATGACATAAATGTAGGCCTACTGTAAAGTATCATTATCACTGTAATTCAGGACCTGCACACAAAAAGCTTTGATAAACATCGAATGCAAACATGAGAGCAGCTACATTTTATTAGCTCAAACAAAGGGTCAAATTAGTTGTGATAATTGTGACAGCCCTATGAATCATATTTATAATGAAACAAATAATTAATCCACTACTCATCAACGTGCATCATATATATTTATAATGAAGCAAATATTAATGAATCCACTAGTCAACAACAATTATCATATTTTGCTGAAGGTGCTTAGAGATGGAAATAAAGCAGTCCTGCACATTGTTCACTTAGAAAATGTTTTATTACGTATTTATAAAAAGCAGTTCTATTTACAGTAATGTCTCATTATTCACTTACACAATGTTTTATTGTGTATTTATAAAAAGCAGTTTTATTTACAGTAATGTCTCATTGTTCACTTACAAAATGTTTTATTGTGTATTTATAAAAAGCAGTTCTATTTACAGTAATGTCTCAGAGCCTGATGAGTTAAAGACATCTAAAGATATCTCCTCTGGCCAAAGGGGGAATGCCCCTTTAGCCTAGTGGTTAAGATGTTGGCTCAAGTTCAATGTTTTGATTCAAGTATTTATTACACTACAATGTTTTGATTAAAGTACCCGTATAGCAAAATAAATATTATACAAAATGTATTCCCAGTTTGTCAGAGTAATGTGCTATTAACCAACAGACACAATTTTAACGATGAGAAAAATCCAACAGTTAGACTAGGGAATGTTGTTGTCGCCTTAGGTGTCATTATCTAAAACGTTTTGTGGTGGCAGAAATCTATAGAGTAACAAATTGAATGGATGGTCACATGCTAATTCAACACAAACGGACAACAGCGTCTCCCCCATGCTTACTTCTTTGGCTACACAGAGCTGGATATTTCATATATCCTGGTTTTTCAGATATCCACATAAAAAAATATCTCGGTCCACACAACAAAGATATCTAGGTCTAACAAGCACACACACAGTAAAGTCTACAGAGATATCCGGGTTCCATATCTACACGGATCCAGTGAATCGGATATTTTTCAATCTCTCCACTTATTTATCCGGTTTAAAAAATATCCAGCTTTGCGGCCGAAATATCCAGCTTCATGTGGCTGCAAGCCCCAACATCACAAAAAAATGTCTAGCTTCAGAAATATCCAGCTCTGTGTAGCCATGGCCTTAGTCTGTCAGCAAATCTTTAGTGAGAGGCTATCACAGTTTCTCTTTGGAGTAGCTGTTTGAGCCTATCACCTCCTCTTACAGATTTGGGAATTATTTTGATAAGCATGATGTTTAAATGTGTTGGATTTGTGTGTCCAGCTGTTTTCTAATACTTTCCCCTCATATCAGTTACAGTTTGCTGATCATCCTGTCCTTGATCTGCAGGTTTAGGAAATAGCAGAGCTTTATTCAGCTGTTCTCTGTCTCTGCTATGTTGAGTAACATCAATGAAGCTACAGTAATATGTTCTCTGTCTCTGCTATGTTGAGTAACATCAATGAAGCTACAGTAATAGTAGTCTATAAGGTCTGTTCTCTGTCTCTGCTATGTACAGTAACATCAATGAAGTTACAGTAATATGTTCTCTGTCTCTGCTATGTAGAGTAACATCAATGAAGCTACAGTAATATGTTCTCTGTCTCTGCTATGTAGAGTAACACCAATGAAGCTACAGTAATATTTTCTCTCTCTGCTATGTAGAGTAACATCAATGAAGCTACAGTAATAGTAGTCTATAAGGTCTGTTCTCTGTCTCTGCTATGTACAGTAACATCAATGAAGTTACAGTAATATGTTCTCTGTCTCTGCTATGTAGAGTAACATCAATGAAGCTACAGTAATAGCAGTCTATAAGGTTTTCAGCTCCAGACCATAAAGATACATTTGGTGTCTCCCAAGGAGCCAGTCTAACAAAAATACATTATCTTTGGGATGTTTAGAAAATAAATACAAAATAAAAATAAAAACTGGACAAGTACTCTCAAGTCCTGCAAGCCATAAAACACTGGTATAAAGAGATTTCACCCCAAAAGAGGAATGAGGTCTCTCTGGAATGCATGTTTTTGTGCTTACTGTATATAGAAGGTCTAAAAGCCATGGTTTAAATCCATGACGAGCAGTGAGGGCTTCAGTCCTCCAATAGGAAGTCTATATCATCAGGTACCAGCTCCGTGTCTAACTCTCCTCCAATAGGAAGTCTATGTGTCTAACTCTCCTCCAATAGGAAGTCTATGTGTCTAACTCTCCTCCAATAGGAAGTCTATGTGTCTAACTCTCCTCCAATAGGAAGTCTATGTGTCTAACTCTCCTCCAATAGGAAGTCTATATCATCAGGTACCAGCTCAGCGTCTAACTCTACCAGCTTGCAGTGTAAGCAGGCAGCAGTGACATTTTTCTTCTGGCATTTTCTCCAGTAGCGCAGCATATGATAAACTCTATCCACAAGGCTCTGTGGATGGTCTATCTCAATCTGCTGCATCTTCACCTCAGAGACTCCCAGCATGGTGCCGATCTTCTTCCATGTGTTTCCAATTCTATGAGCAACCTGCAGCAGCTGCTTCTCTGTGACCGTACTAGAGCCTGTGAAGTTAGGAGGAGTTAGAGGGAGTTATGGTGACACGTTTCTACCATTAACTCTAAAGATTTGACTGTGAGACTCTAGTAAGACACCCTAATCGGGAGATAAGCGACCGCCACGTCGCATACACAAACTATAGAAGGCAATCGTAGCCAATCAGGAGGGTATATAGCTTTTCATAGTAAATAAGAACCCACCAGCGGCAGCCTTGTTTTTACACGGCTTCTTCGCTTCTTTTTCTTGATGTTCAAGGAAAGACTTTCCCGACCTTTTCCTGCTGTAAAACACAAAGAATGACAGAATACAGGACAAATGACAACCATAAAAAGAATGACAGAATACAGGACAAATGACAACCATATAAAGAATGACAGAATACAGGACAAATGACAACCATATAAAGAATGACAGAATACAGGACAAATGACAACCATATAAAGAATGACAGAATACAGGACAAATGACAACCATATAAAGAATGACAGAATACAGGACAAATGACAACCATATAACATCCGTACAACACACCAACTTCCCAGAGAGCTCAAAGACAATAAAATAACATTTTAATTATATCAAGATCGAGAAAGACACCACTATGAAACAAAAAAAAAGTTTTAAAATTGGATACACACTGTAGGTAGTATGTTCATTGTAATTATTTTAAAACTCCCTAGAGTTTGAAATATGTACTGTATTAAATCAATCAACTAAGCAAACAAACAGTACAGCAGTACAATTACACAAGTAATGTTAAAAGGGTAACATGAAAAAAAGTATTCTAGCGGAAGAGGAATCAGGGAAGCCCATTTAAACTCCAAACAGCCCAAAATAAACTAATTAGGGTTCTGCTTAACCTTCCCTATCAGACTCACCTCACCGCTACTCACCAGTTAAGAGTGGGGTGGCTCAGAGTAGATGACAGAGTACAGCAACTTGCAATGGGCCTGGTGTACAAGATACACCACTATGATACCCATGTACCTGTCAAAATACTTTATAAACATTAAGGATGTCCATAATTACAACACCAGAGGCAGCGCCACAGATCACTTTCAACCCAGAGTCAAAACCAACAAAGGGTCAAACTCTTTTTTCTGCTATACCACCAAAATGTGGAAAGCCTTACCGAAGGTCATAAAGGAGTGTGGATCACTAGCATCCTTTAAAATTGCCCTGAAAAACCACTTACAGGCAGCAGCCATTCGCAACTGGTAAAAAAACTAACCTAGCCCAACCCTACCCTCCCCTGCCCCTTATTTGTATATACTTACTTACTTACTGTTTTAGACTCTTTTTTTGTTCTCTCATTTTTTATTTTCTTTACATATCTACTGCATAGTACTGTGTTCTATTCGTCTGTCATTCAATGTTATATGAGATACTTAAATGGTTTCCTGTGGAAATAAGCTTAGTCTTTTCATGGATCTCCTTTTAGTAGACCTTGTACCAGTGAACTGTACCGTCATGAAACTGTACCTTTTCCTATGCAAACTGACAATAAAGTCTTCAATCAATCAATCAAGTGTGGTCTGCAGGTCATTCGACAACCAAGACCCACAATATGAAAGACTACTTTTATTGTTGTTGTTACTGGACACAAATGTTTACTGCAGAAAGAATAATCCTGTGGGCTCCATTTTGCTACCTTTTATGGCTGAACTGCAGAGCTTCTGTGTTTTAAATCTCTCAAGAGGATCATTTTCAAAAGAAGAGGTCCATTAACAGACCACATTTCTTCACTCACAGAATACAGTGGGTAGTACAATAATTAAATAAGTAAGTAGATCGTTGAGGCTTATTGTCGGTATAAGCCACAACAGGAGTCTTTCCCTACCTACCATCAGCTCCCAGTACTTACAACACAACACCCAAGCCATGCTATTAATACTCTGAGTTGGCGCGGCCAGGGATCAAACCCATGACTTTGTCAGCCTGGGGTCCAGAGTGCTTCGCTACGTTCAGCTGATTTATTTTTCTCACTCCCTACTCCCTACCTGGCCAGGGTCTTATTTGACTTGCATTACAATTACGTAGGCATGCCAGGAAGTTTTTTTTTTTAAAGAAAATATATTTTTGGTGGAATAGTGAAAGTTACAGGTATGGTGAGGACAATATGAAACATAAGCTTACCATAATCACAGTAATCCTTAATCATTTTCAATCATATTCAAGGGCTTTTGGAGAGAAATGAGACACAGACACAGAGCCCTGCAGAGCAAAGGTTTGTGTGTGTCTGTGTCCAGCTGATGCCAGTAAGCAGTTGAAGAAGTTAGCCTCGGAAACCCAGGCATTTTATTTTGGCGATAGGAAGAAAAATACTGCACTGTCAACTAGCTGCTGTTATACAGATGCATACTTTTCAAGCAGACTGGTTAATTGGTTCTTATTTTCTTAACTTACTTTGTTTCAACTTTAAGGAGTGCATTTCTCATAATAATTATAATAATGGTGGTGTTGTGTAAGAGCAGCAACAACACTAGTATATCTGAACTGTCGCTGGAGTAGCTGGAACACCGCCATCGCCCCTCGGAATGTTGTGGCCCTCGGCTTGGTACCCTGGATATAATTTGGCCCTTGGGGAAAACTAATTGTGGAACCCTGATATAGAGGGTATGTGCATCCATAAAGTGAATGGGAAATCAAGTGTCAAAGTGAGTTTTGACACTCAACGTCGTTTAACGTTGTTTAATGCAATCAGACAGGACTTTTCTGTTTGGATGTTTTGGCTGTCAAGGCCAGAAAGTCTTTTTTTTTGCCACTTTGCCACTTCCGAGTATGAATATGATGTCACACGCATACCCTCTATTACTATTCCACTAATGGAAAAAGTAATGTAATAATCACAGAGAACATCATGGATAGCCCTCGTTTCTATAAGACCATCCAGGTACACATACCTGTTCCTCGTGACAACCATGTTGTTGAGGTCATCACAGTGGGGGAAGCTTCCGTCTGCTGGCTGGACCATGATACCTGCAGTGGAGACACAGCAGTCAGCCAGGCTGAGCTAGAGTGTGTGTGTGTGTGTGTGTGTGTGTGTGTGTGTGTGTGCGTGCGTGCGTGCGTGCGTGCGTGCGTGCGTGCGTGCGTGCGTGCGTGCGTGTGTGTGTGTGTGCACGCTGCACGGATGAGAAAACGCAGTGAAGTGCTGTTTAACTTGTGCGATGTTTTAGGCTGGTTTAGGATCAGATTACTGCTGCGCAACCAAAGAAAGCATGAGGTCAGTCCGTTGTCTCCCCAGGTTGGCAGAGGGAGAGCAGAGCCTAGGATTACATAGGCAATTGGCACTGAGTGAAAAAATGGGTTACAACATCGTGGGATAAAAAATAGAGAAAAAAAAAAAAAAGAAAAAAAAAAAAGATAATTGGATTTCGGAAAACACATTTAACAAATTCAATTAGGGTACAGATCCGCATTACTACAATGATGTGCAGTCACAATGCACATCAAGGGGAGAGGAGGGGTTGGGGTGGAGGGGTTTGCGCATACCTCCGGCTGCGGAGGCCATGTCGGGCGGCGGTTCAGAGTGAGTCCGAATCGGAAACCGAGGGATCATCAGATCATCAGTCCGCTGATGCTGTTCCTCCACATTGGCCTCCATCTGGGTATTGAAGGAGGGCATGGGCGTGCATGGGCTGATTGGAGGAGATTCAATATCTGAGCCAGTGTCCTGGATCCAAGGGGGAATATAAACGTTGCTTTTAAATATAAATCCATGTATGTCTCTTTGTCTGTTCTGGTTATTATGTTGTTAAATTACAGTAAAATAAGTACAAATGCAAACTTTAACAAAATGGTCACTTTAACAAGGTAGACTATTATAATTATATCCTCCACACTTGTATTCTCCCCATCTTGACAGAATGGTACATTCCCAGGTTCCACAGGTCAGCTGCACAGGTGCAATGCATTATTGTTAAGGCTGCCATATCCAGCCCAAGAAACCATAGAAACGGGGGGAAAAAATTAAATGTACTTAAAATAAATGTATCATGCCTGTTGCTAAGGTATGGCAACATGACTGGTGTCTTGCAAGCGTGCCTTCGCGCTCTTGTGTTTGGAGTAATCCACCTGTGTTCCTTCATTTAGTTTTAACTAGACTGACGTCAGTTTGGATCATGCTTCTCATTCAGCCCCCCCCCCCTCCTCCCCATCCCCCCCTTCCTTTCTTTCTTTCCTAAAAACAATGAAAGATGGAGCTGCATAAAAATAATTTGACCCACTGATGTACAGTACGTTGTAAACCTGTCATGTGACAATAAAACAGATTCAGATATTCCCCCGCTCAGGAGCAACTCACCCTGGTGACTCTCAAGTTTGGATGGAGTGAAGAGACGAAATTATATTCTGGAGAACGGGGAAAGATGGAGGTAGACAAAGAGAAAAAGGAGGAAAGGGAAGGGAGGGAAGGAAAGGAGTTAGGAGAGGAGGGAAGACATTTCTATTTAAAACCATAATGATGGAAAACCAAAATGCAATATCTGTACAAATCCAGCTGTGTCGTCTGACCTGCAGGACAACTCTGTGGGGAGGAACATCTTGACATTGGCATATTGACATGCTGGCTCTTCTGGATGAAGGCCGATGAGTCAGGAATCATCTGGCGAAGTGCAGGGAGATTGGTCTTGAGGAGATTCACAAGACGTGGCTGTGGTGGTAGTGACGAGTTGAGCTCTGTGTGCAAACTGTTGACAAATTCCTCTGCCTCAATCTTGGCCTCTAGCAGGTTCTTAACCAGCTCTTTGATGTTGGTCTCTTTGTGAGTGGGTTGTTTTGAATCACAGGCCATATTGAGCAGGGTGAAGAGTATGTTCTCACACTTCTTCACATCTTCCAGAGTCTCTGCATTGATTGGAGTCAGGGCCACAGAGTCTCCAGCGGCCCCGGCAGCTCCCACCCTCTGTGTTACTCCAGGCTGGGCTCTTGTCAGTGCAGACGAAGACAAGGATGATGAAGATTAGTTAGATTAGTTAAAGGTATGATGACACGCAAAGAAGTTTAACATTGTGATACAGTAGGTCACGTGGTCTTTCTCCAAACAGTCTGAAAAGGAGGCGGGGCCGTATCAGTTAGTAGTGAGTGTATACTTCGTCCGTCGTGCGATGCCGCGCACAGCGTGATGCGTTGTTGTTAGCTTGTAGCGCCGCACCGCACGGCGATTTTCAAGAGCTATTGTGTGTGTACACAGTCTACACACACACACACACACGCGCACACACACACATACACGTCTCTGACACACACACACACACACACACACACACACACACACACACACACACACACACACACACAGGCTACACACACAGAGTGTATGAGCCACGTCCTCCGGTGTGCTCCGGTGAAGCAGGACAGATGGCTGCTAAAAAGGGCTCTGTGCTGCCGAGGAGGAGAGCGCTGGACCCTCGTTCTAATCTCTGACACCTTTTTGGTAGAAGACTTGTACTTTGTACGCGGTTAGGGTGGATTCTATAACAGATTATATAAAAATGTTACCCCTAGAACAGCTTGTTTTAAAATTCGTTTTATGAATTGTCCCTGTTTTTTGACTCTTTCTGTGCGAAAACCGAATAATCTCGGTTATTTTTTCCATTCCAATACTAATTTTTTAATCTATTTCGCTTACCCTGAGCTGCTAGTAGCGACGTGGGTGGTCCTGGCTCCTCCACCGCTTCCCAATGAGCCATTCTACTTGTCCCGATGATTTATTCCATTGAAAATGGTTTAGAAAAAAGTTTAGAGCCCCCCCAAAAAAACGCTGTTTCAGCAAGACGTATTAAGGATTACAAGAACCGACATTATTCGGTTCCTTTAGTAAAATGAATTAAATAATCGGAGGCATCAACGAAGCCCCGGTCTAATTTAGCATCCTAGCACAAGGCCGCGATTCTGTTTACACGGCACGTAATGGGAAGAAAAGGCCGCAGCACGCCGCCCACTCCAATAGAAAAACACATCTTTACAGCGGATTTTCTCCGGATTGTGTTCCGAGGCCAGCAGACAAGTTATTTTGGCGGCTGAATAACTTTAGATCGCTCTTCTAAAAAATTATATAGTCGATTGCTAACTGATAGCTAACTTCCTCCGGCTCGGTAGCATAGCACTCATTCGAGTGAAAAGCCAAGCCAGTTCAGGCTGGCGACCCGGATGTGATAGTGAATGCCTACGGGAGAATGGCTGGCACTCTAGCGGCACCTAGCGGCGCCCGGCAGCTATTGAGTTAAAACTATTTTGGCTGTGATTTTAATGTTTTATCAGCGATAGACCAACTGTTGCAGTTGGTTGTCAGATGGCGGGACACAGCGGGTGTGTTGAGATGCACTTGGAGCAGCAGTTCAACATAGACTTTGGCTCTGCAGGCATCCATTCTGAGGCTGTGCTCCAATAAGGTACATTGTATTGTAGTGCTTTGTACCTTGCAGTTTCAGCTTAGTTCATTCATTGTCATTGCTTTATATTACTAAAGAGATGTGTTTGACAAAGTTACACTCATGGTGTGCTATAGTCCTTCTAAAGTACAGGTAATAAATGTGCATATTACTGCATCAATAAAGCAAGTCATCCTGCATTTGAGGAGGGTGCAGTCCCTTCTTTTGAAGGTTACTTTTTGTATTCTTTTGTAAATTGTTCTTGCATTGAATATACTGTATGTACATACACTCTGTACTGTACATTCAGAGTGGTAACATTTGCTTGAAGCATCCATCCATACATACATACATACATACATACATACATACATATACATACATACATACATACATACATACATACATACATACATATATATATATATATATTAGGGCTGGGACTTTAACTGATTAATTGCGATTCATTAATTACAGAAAATTAACGCGATTAAAAAAATTGACGCATTTTAATCGCTCCTAGTTCTTGCACCACAGAACCTTCAGTTACGGGCATACTGATCATAGCGATGCACCAACCAAGAAGAGACAACAAACATAAAGGGAGAAGTAGCCGATCAGAGCGCTTTGCTTGGCCCAGTGGATGCGAAATTTAGGTTTATAAAACTCACTCGTTGATTCCCTTGTACAACATGTGTTTTACTTGAAAAAAAAATGCTTCTCAGGTCAAATATCGATGTGCGATTAATTGCGATTAATTAATCACAGAGCCTGTAATTAATTAGATTAAAATGTTTAATCGCATCCCAGCCATAATATATATATATATATATACATACATACATATATATGTATGAGGGTCTGCAGCATTGCAGTTGTATCACCTTTGATTTCACTTACGACATCACTCTTTGTTAGCTAAAAGTATATGTATATTACTTCTATGCCATTGCACATAGGGTGATAAATCTATTCTGTTTTCATACAGGTTATACTGTACATCATATTGGAGATAATATCATTTTCATCATGAGATGGAGTCAGTGAAAGTATAAAGAATAACATATGACAACAGAACATGTTTGCTTATATTTCTCACCTTTTGTCTGACCAGAAGGCCAAGCATTCCTCCACTGTAGGTCTTTTTGTTGGGTCTGCATTGATCATCCTCTTGATGAGATCCCTGGCTCCTTCATCCTGAACATGGTGCAGCTTGTACTTTCCATCCATAATGTTGGTTTCACATCTACGGCCTTTTCCAAAGGGATGTTCTCCTCCAGAAAGGATGTAATAGATCAACATCCCAGCCACCTTTAGAATGAATGGAAACATAGTGACACTACTGCATGTGTTGGACTCATTAAATTATTCTTGTGTGTGTGTGTGTGTGTGTGTGTGTGTGTGTGTGTGTGTGTGTGTGTGTGTGTGTGTGTGTGTGTGTGTATATATATATATATATATATATATATATATATATATATATATATATATAATGTATTTATTTATTTAAAAAAAATCCCATTATTTCAACGCAAAAACAGAGCATGGCACTACTTGTAGTTGTTAAGGCTCTGAGTTAATCTTGGGTGTATTTAAAAAAGGTATTACATTAATTAAACCATCATAGTGTCTATTGTGATTCCCTTTAACAGAAACTGCACTTCAGCAAGACACACTTGGTATTTACATAACAAGATGGGGGAGAAGAGACACTGGGTAAAGACCAGGGTAAATCTGAGACACCCCCTGTTTCTAGGCAATGGAACACATTTGTGGTCATGTGACCATTATATTTTCAAGCCCCTTGAATTTCCCCCTTGCTATGAAAGTGAGGACCTGTAGTGCTGTGGAAAACATGCTTTCTTCACAAAAAAAAAAATTCTGCATGTAAAAGTAAAATTTCTTGCTGTCAACATAATCAGCTGTTAAATTGATGCAGGGAGAACATTTTATATCATACATGAACTACAATTGCTTCGGGGGAGTTTTAAAGTGAAAAAAGTAATTGGATCATTTTACCCCCTTGATTTCTCTGGTCTGTTTCAGTTTACCCCGGTGCTAAAGTGAGACACATATGACCACCTCTTTTTTTTTTAAACAATCATATTTTTACTGCCTTTTGTCTTGAATACATTCTGATAACTTCCATTGTTAGGAAACATCCCAAATTACTGGGAAATGTGTTCATTTTTACTGATATATCTTTTAGTTTGCCTAGTGGGGAGCAAATGTAAAAAGTGTCAGTTTACCACACTCTCCCCTACTGTATGTTTCATTTTTATTTATTGTATTTTGCTAATAAATAAACCTAAAACCTAAAACATACTAAGAACAAACCTGGATGTCAGTGCTGAGTTTATAGGGTACACACGTGTCATCACTGTCTTCATCCAGCGTCTCCTTTGCCATCCAGCATTTTGTTCCTGCACTGCTTGTGAGGAGCGTGGTTTGTGCTATGAGCAACCGTCTGCTAATTCCAAAATCAGACAGTCTTGCCCTCCCTTTTATATCTTTAGGGCAAAGAGAGAAGGTATTATAATAAAATAACCAAATCAATTCAGTGAATGGTATTTAAATATCTGATATTAGATATTGATTTAATTAAGCTTCTGCAGCTTACCAATCAAGACATTCTGGGGCTTGATGTCCCCGTGGAGAATTGGAGGATTCTGAGAATGAAGAATCTTTAAACTTTTGAGAACCTGTTTTACAAGCTTCTTCTTCAGTTCAGAATCTGCATTTGTGATGTATTCTTCCAGTGTGTATTCACATAACTGAAGAACAAGGTATCCAAAGTACTCATCCACTACAAAGTCCACATATCTAACAATCAAAGGATGATCAAGCTCTGGAAGACGTAAAAACCCTTCCTCGTTCTTCAGCACATCATAGTTGGATTTATTCATTCTCTTCACTGCCACTTCAGTGCCGTCATCTCTTAAACCCAAGAACACCTCAGTTCCATCACTTCCCTTTGCTATGCGGAATTCTTTATCATTCACAAACACAAAACTCCCAACTTTGACAACTTTCTCAGCGTGTGCAAGCTTCTCTAGCTGCTGTCTCCACCTTTCACTGATCGGATGCCATTTCCGTGGTGGTAGTGATGGATCCATGTCTTTGCCTCAGAACAGCTATGGAGACAAAATCACATGTACAAGTGAATACAGGTGCATACAACAAAAGTAGACACCAGAAAGCTCAAAAGCTTATTTCATAGACCTGATTCTGTACAGATTTGATTTTAGACCGTTTTCTGGACATATGAGACATGTTGAATGAAGTTGTCAAACATAATAAGGGTAATAATAATAATAATAATCTGCCATGTGCAACTTCAAAGCCTATACAAGCCAAACAGAAATGTAATTAAAGCGCTAATCGCAATTATTTGTGTGACAATTAATCGCCACGTAAAATGTCATAATCGTGACGGCCCTGCTTTGCCACTGCTGTTGAACCGCCATTTTATACTTCAAAACAAAGCAACAACTTGCTGTTCCTATTATCATTTCCTTCATTGTTGACCCTGTAGGCCACAGTTATAGCCACACGTTTGTAGATGATACGAAAGGGATTTTCTAGAACGTAGTATAAAATCACTAACCTTACATAAACCTTTATGTTTTGGTCTTCTCAAAACGAAGTCAGTGTTTCCTCGTGGTGAAAGCTTGTACAGTAATGCTGCCAACTGCATTCTGGGAAGGCTGTGGGACCGTGGAGTCTGAAGGGGTCAGGGGTCATTAAACACACCAGGTGTTTAATGTGTATTTTGTATTTATATATTACAGTACAATTATTATAATTTCTTTGTCCTAATTTGCAGTTAGGATCATTATACAGTAGGCTATAGTATGGGTCAAACTTGTTGTTCTTATTAAGTCATAGATCATACCTCAAAAAGTCGCACACCCTTTTCCCCATGGCATTGGGTCCGTCCAGTAGTTGCAGAACAGGTATAGAGCCTACATCTGTACGCATGCATGACATGACATACACAGCGCTCTGCTGAGATTTGGCTGCAGATTAGAGAACTGAACCTGCCAGTAGTGCATCAATTCCCTTTTTTTTTTCAAATCACAAGCAGTCTGCTTTGCATGATTGGTTATTATTATTTGCAGTAGTCAGTAGTCTGCACATTATCGAACAGTACGTAATATTTAAGTGGTACAAGAGAGATGTGTGAATCATATCATAGCTTTGGTTCACAGGACATTGAACATGTCATGTGAACCTCTGTTTGAATTACATCTCACTGACCCCAGAGTTGTGGGGCTAATTGAACATCACAGTATACCACCACAGTATAAAATGCATGCATGCACGCATGCGCGCGCGCACGCGCACGCACACACACACACACACACACACACACACACACACACACACACACACACACACACACACACGCACACACACACACACACACACACACACACACACACACACACACACACAGCAGATTCCATCTGTTCAGGTGAACTTGACATCTACTCACTATTTAACCTATACTGTACATCCTGTATGTACCATACTGTACATGTCCCTCTCTCAAAGACATCACTTGGTGCAGGCGATGCGCCATGACGCTCATGGGTGGCAAGACTTGTCCCGGAAGTTTAATGAAATCCATGGCAGTGAATGGAGCAGCTGCATCAGCTCATGAACAAACACTGTTTATGAACCACAAGACTTTTGTCATAGAATCGGTTTTACAATCACTTGCTTTGCGATGTTCTACAGTAGCCTACATCATTTTATTGAGGCGTCTAAACAGTGGCAGGTATCGTTTCTGTCTCGGAGGTATCGCGAGATTTGGTTGTCAGACAGGAAACGGTGGACAGTCTCGTGATACTTGGCACGTTCAAAAACAATGTGTGAAATGTATTATTTTATTTTTCCTGTGTCGAGTATTTTATAAAAGTCTCTATCGTTCAGAAATAGTGTTTGTTCATAAGCTGTCCAGTTGGCTCTCTAATGTTATTTCACTAAACTCTCGGTGTGAGTTCACCATCCAGCGCTTCCAGCGCGATGAATCTGCCGGCTGGAATTGTAGGGTACATAAAGTGGAGTTAGCTGGTTTGGCAGAAAGTTAGGAGGTTTTGTCCCAAGCACTTTTTACTTTACTTTTTACTACTTTCCATTGGTTCAATATTATTTTAACCAACACTCAGATGTAAAGGGTGTTCAATAGCCCTGATTTATGCCAGAAAATCTAAAACCTGAAAAATGGAGTTAAGAGGTTTTGGCCAGACAGTGACGGTATGGAATAAACTATAAGGTAGAGGAGAAAACTATGAAATCTGACTGACTGACTGACTGACTGACTGACTGACTGACTGACTGACTGACTCATCAAATGGAATTTGGCCCAAATCATTCATCTACACACAAACACTAATGTTTCACACAGTATTATTATTTCAGAGAAAAACTTTTTGTTTTTTATTGTGATTTTCAAACAAATGTAGAAATGAACAGTGCTTCAATATTTTTAGATTCTGGTTCTGATTCCTGATTTGGATTCTAAACTAAAAACAGTGTGTTTTCTAGCAGTGACTGACAATGTTCAGATACTTCCAACCTAAACCGCTGAGCGGCTGAAGAAACTCCAGCGGACTGATCAATACAGGTATCCATCGATCTACAAATAATCAACATAAATAATATTGCTTTTATTACTATTATTAATATCGCCAGTTATTAAATATACATAGAGTATTTTGGAAGTTATATGTAATAATAAAATAAACATTATTTAAATTGAAACACGGCATTAGGATGTAAAAACATTCTTTCACCCTGCATGTTGGGATGAGGACTCTGAGGATCTCATTTGGACCCATTTCCACAACTGGTTTGTTATCACAAGGACCAACACTAGGGTACAAATGGAACCAAATGGACTACACTAATATAACTAGTCTGACCATCTGTCTGCATGCTGACATCACTGATACTTAACAGTGTCCTCACCATGGTAACAATGCACAACTGACATCACTGACTGACATCACTACAGTGCCCAATGACTCCACAGACTGGCCTGTACAAGGAACACCAAATATGGGCATAAAAGAGTGCCAGCCAGACAGACTGATACAACGGGTATTGCACAACTGGATATCAAAGGTTTTATCCACCTCTTTCCGCAGGAATTTACTGGAGAATGTTTTGCACCACACTTCCGGTTAACAGCAGACATACAAGCTCACGTCGCGTCGCAGATGCAGCCGTTGCAGCTTGTAGATCACACTAGGCTGCTGCGCCGGAAGCTCCGTCCAATTTCTGCGCAATGCACCATGGGATGTTGGAAACTTGTGGATAGATCTGCTATCACACACACGGGCACATGTTCTATAGATCTACTATCACATCCCCGGGCACAGGACTAGTAACATATTATTGCATACAATAATATGTTGTGCAATACTTGCATAATATGTCTGAATGAATTTGTGTTTATAAATTATAATGAAGGCGATAATTCTTTAAATTTTTCGAAACATAGGAATCATTAAAGGGAACCTTTAAGTTAAGGAGTCCTTAACTCTTATACTGCTTTGAACGTTCCTGTTCGCCCCAATTCTTGAGGTCGAGTAGGGCCAATACGGGCGTTCGTTCGTTTGATGTTTTTTATGGATTATGATAAAAGACGTCCTTGCGCAACTTTTGAATGCATAATTGGTCGTCGGTGTCGTTTTGAGGACAGCCGGAAACCTTTCATAAAAAAAAAAAGTAAACAGACTGTCCTGGCTCCGCCTGCCCAGAGCGACTCTGCACCAGCCTAGCTGCCAGGGGCGTCAATTGGGTATGGCAGGGGTATGCAGCTGCCATACCTTGACAGGGGGAAATAATAAAAAAATACTTTTCATCGTGCCTGTTGCTAAGGTATGGCAACATGACTGGTGTCTTCACCAGACACCAGTCATGTTGCCATACCTTAGCTTGTTCTGAACTGACGCCACTGCTAGCTGCTAGCAGCGTTGAGGGACTATATTGTTTTATGCATCGGGCTGTTAGTAGAGAAAGAGAGAGAGAAACGTTGGTAAAAGCGATCATTTTGTCGGAAATCAGTTGTTTTATAGTATTAGTAGTATAGTAATTGTAGTAGGTAGTAGTATTTAGCAGTACTAGAATATTGAGATGTATTAGGCCAACTCAGCCTCAACTTGCTGGTATCATTCCGCCGAAGTGCGACCCTCCCCCCCTGGCCGGAGCAGCAGCCAGCAGCAGAGCAGATCCACGGATAGAAACAAACTTTGTTAGAATTAGGATTACAAACCTACCCGCGTTGGTGACTCAGGACCAGGCAGCGCCCACGAATGGTGGTGGTGGTCGTGATGATGATCATGATGATGATGATGATGAAGAAGAGAAAAAGATCTCTGTAGCCGTTGGTATTGAAGATAAAAAGATTGAAGATGGTGCCAGTCGCGAAGAACCGGGGTCCAGAAGTGGATCAAGAGCCTCGTGATATTGTGGAAACCGATCCCGACGGAGCTCGACCCCCGTGTAGGATGGATCCCCCCGCCCGGGGGCTCACATCGCCGCAGCAGCAGAGACCCATGTACCGCCGCGAAGAGACAGACGAACTGGGCGATTTGGCCAATGAAGAATGGCTTCCGCGTAGAGACCCCTCGGAGAACAGAGGCCACGATTCTACTGTCCAAAGTAAGACTTCCAATCCAGTGCATGTATGTATTGTATAGTTGTATACTGTATATAGTTGTATACTGTGTGATAACAGAGCATCCGTGTGGAACTGGAAGCCTGGGATGGGGGGATGGTCAGTGATCAGTGAGATAGGGTAACGGTTTTCCATTGCGACGTGTTGCCACTCCGACATTGGGATCCGGTCTAGAGCCCGCCTACTGCATCCGGCTATTTACACGTACACATACATGCAAGAAATGTTTCCGTATCCGGACCGGATCAGTAACTTGATCCAAGCAGTTAGGATCCACGTGCTTGGTTTGTTTTTGTCGCTACTCAGGACACACGTGGAGTTCCTATCACGCGCGTGCACGTACCGCGTGTAGTGTACGTGCACTGCACAGCCTACTAGGATTATTTGATGGGAATTTAGGATTTATTGGCTTAGTTTGTGTGTGCGTGCGTACGATGTGTGTGAGAGAGAGGGAGAGGTTTCTTTTTATCGTCATCATCATCATCATCATCATCATCAGTAGCTGATGATGTAGCTTTTCAGTTCAATTCAAAGGAGCTTTATTGGCATGAGAAAACATACGTTTACATTGCCAAAGCAAGTGTTACAAATAAAAACTGTTGAAAATGGGGAACATATATACAGTTGGAGGGAGTACAGCTTTGTGTAAACAGAGCTATGTTGCATTGTGACATTTTATATAGGTATACAGGGTATAAAGGGAATTTCACTGTGACAGTAAATGCATGGTAACTATTTACTATAACTGCATTTTATGTTATATATGAACTTATTGTAAGTCATTTGCTAAATGTCAAAATTGTAAATTGATTTGTTTAGATATAAACTATTTGATATTTTCCTGGCTATGATTTTAGATGATGAGTCGACGATGATGATGAGCCTACTTCTTCATTTCCACAAAAAACAAACTTTTTTCTGTAAATCAGACTTAGCACCATGCACATGCTCACATAGACATCAAAGGGGGCTTGAGCCCCTGCCCTTTTATCCATCTGTAAAAAGTGCCCTCTCCAGACCATGAATGCTGTTTTTACATAATTACTATATATATATATATATATATATATATATATATATATATATATATATATATTTGTGTGGTAAGCAGGAAGTGCATAGAATGTTAGAGAGGCAGGGGTTGACATTTCTAAAACGGCCTTTTGATGAAAATAGTAGGCCCCCAACCTCCACGCATTCTGCTGTGACGCGTTGTGAGCTTGAAGGTGTACTATTTTTCATGTATTTTATAGTAATTATGTATTTGTATAATTTACAGATCGACCATGGGCTCGTGTACGAGTTCAGCAGACCCGGTGGAGCCCTTCCGGAGGAGCCTGGCTGGAGTGAAACAGAATGGAGCCCCAGGCCCTGTGCAGGCTGAATGACACACACGCACGCACGCACGCACGCACGCACGCACGCACACACACATATACACTCTGTACTGTAGACATGTAGTGTCACAGTAGTGTCACAGTGAGATAAAGAGAACCCTGAAAGCTGAAGCAGGATTCAGGCTGAAGCTCATGTCACTGTGTCAATGTTCTGCACTGCTCTTACTACTGCTCTTACTTCTCTTACACACTAAAAGTGTGTAAAAAGACACTTTTTCTTGTTTTTATTTTTTTGAATTTGTTTGTAAACAACCACTGATCATAGGTGTGATGTTACTGAAGCCAGCAATAAAAGGCTAAAGAGAGATTTCTGCCTGAAAATGTATTCTTCACAAAAATGCATTTTTCTCAGCTTTATGTTCTCAAAGAGCTGTTTTTAGGCCACATTCTGCAGCTTCTAGCTAATGAACAGAACAAGATAAAAACTCGAAATCTTTTTCTGTTGCAAAGTAGACATTCTATTCTTCGTTGCCATATAATTGTTGTCTTTATAGTCGAAACCAAATTTCTCCAGTAGGCCTTCAAAGATGAGCGACAATTCTCAATTTAGCTGGCAGTGGATTGAGCTTTTTGTTCAATTCTGTGGCAGTAAAAGAGTTAAGGAACCTGAATGGTTAAAATCCTACATGTCATTAAGAGGCTCTTTCATGTTGAAAACACATCTCTAAACAGGTGTAAATGTTCAGTGTTTCTCAACCACTGGTCCTGGGGACCTTTGGTGTGCCCCTGAGAAGGGTCAAGTGTGCCCCTTGAAACTGCTTGAAAGCCAGTATTGTATTTATCATTTTAAAAATGATTTAAACTAGTGAAACAGCCTATCTACAAGCACACACGTGCTTGTAGATCTGCTGTTTTCACTACTGTTGTGCGACAGCCTTGTATGATGAAGCAGGGCTTTGCTTTGCGAAGAAACGTACACATTTGAAACTTGGAGATACAAGGTTTCTTCCTGACAGTGAGGATATTTACACCCCCGTATTATGGATTCTTGGGACATGAAAAGTGTGGCCATGCAGAAAAAAGGTTGAGAAACACTGGTTTAACAGATCATCTATATTTCTATAATTATGTTAGTGTTTAAACGTATCAAGAGGCTCTAACGTTACATGAGTTATTAACCCATTAAACCCCAGCATCAACATTCACAGACAATACAACAATGGTCTCCGCCAGGCCGGGTAGTCTATCTTAGCCAATCAGGATGAAATATGAAAACCTGTCTTTATGACATGATTAATGAAATACTTTGTACCGATTGTGTTTGGACAAAATCTGTAGGTGTAATAAAAAATAATGTTTAGCAGACATCTGCCTCCTGGTGGCGCTATAACAGGTTAATGTAACGCTTTACTGAAAGCGGACGCTGCTTTCAAGATTTCACACATTTTGTTCAAAACGAGTCACTCCTGAAAACTTCAAGATGCCAATCTTAGCCAATCAGAATGGACTTTGAAACATTGGACAGATCCACGTTGATCACATGACTATGATAATCTGTACTGATTTGCTTGTGGTAGACAAGAAGACACCTTTTGTGTCGAAACCGGTCGGCTTTATTGGCTTTTTATTGTTTTAATATGTAATAGCCCTAAGTGTCCAATAAAGGCTTTTTAACTGCGTTCCTTGGCTCTGAGTGTGCAAAAAGAACTTCCCGATGGGACCCCTTGCTGAATATGAAAAGTGTGTCATGTCTTCCTCAGCCTAATGGGAATGTGCGTGCCAGGTTTCATGGCAATCGGACGCTGTGTTCATGATTTGAGGCAGTTTGAGGCAACTGACCACTCCTGCAAACTTTAGAAGCCAATGTTAGCCAATTAGAATGGAATATGAAAAAAAAGACTAAATAAATTACTATAGAGATCATGTTTACCAATTTGTTGATGTTTGGACAAAATCTGGAGTAATATAAAAAAATGTATTTAGCAAAAATTGGCCTCCTGGTGGCGCTATAACAGGCCGATATGGGGCGGCATAGCTCAGGGGTGGATGGCATAGCTCAGGGGTAGAGCTATGCGGCATAGCTCAGGGGTAGAGAAACCGTTATTAGAGCACGAAGGGTCCCCGAAGGGTTCCCAGTTCGAATCCGGGCTCCCCCTGAGTTAATGTCAAAGGGTCCTTGGGCAAGACTCTGAACCCCT
This sequence comes from Nannobrachium achirus, assembly GCF_963921795.1. NCBI lineage: Eukaryota > Metazoa > Chordata > Actinopteri > Myctophiformes > Myctophidae > Nannobrachium > Nannobrachium achirus. The sequence continues at coordinate 61,825,148 of NC_137824.1, read as the reverse complement.
AATTGCTCCCGGTGAGCAGGTTGGTGCCTTGCATGGTTTCCTCTGCCACCGGTGTATGAATGGGTGAATGTAATGCACAATCTCTGTAAAGCGCTTTGGATAAAAGCGCTATATAAATGCACCATTTACCATTTATATGAAACTAGAGTGTGTGTTTACAGTTTTCACGTCAACCGGTCCAACGGTGCCAGAGATTAGCTGCAGACAGACGGGGGTGAAAACAACCACGCTGTTGGCCTGGTGGAGACAAAAATAGCAGATCTACACGTCATCGCGAGTTCATGCAGATCAGCCTTTTCCAACCAAGTTATTTAAGTATAGTGCAGAAAACAGAAAGAGTCACTGTGGCACAGAGGACCTGGTGAAGCCTTCTGGTCAAGTCAATTCACATCATAAAGGCCTCTCCATACTTTGACCGAAATGTTCGGTGAGTTGTGTTTTCCGGCGTGCAAATTTCCGAACTCTCGTTCGGTCCAATGCTTTTCAGAAGTCCTGAGGGATATCATTTTATGGTAGAAAAGGACCTTTTGACCGAAAACGGCGGTTTCAGTCAAAGTATGGACAGGCCTTAACATGTCCATATGATGAATAACATGTAGGCAGTGTTGGGGAAGTTACTTTGAAAGCGTAACTTGTACAGTTACAAGTAACTCACCATGGCAGTAACTTGATCAAGTTAAAGTTTTACCCCTGGAGAAATGTAACTTATAAAGTTTCAAGTTACATAGAAAAAGTAACTTGGGTAACTTGAGTTACTTTTTTTTTCTCTCAGCGTTACATTGAGAATGTACATTTGGTGTACAACATGAAACAAAATATAATATCCTACAAAAAAAGTCAAATGCCAGCAGAAATATGCCTCTCAACTGAGTTTTATATTTTATTTAAAAAAAGGTTGACATTTTCTTTAGTAAACATCTGTGTTCCTAAAATAAATTTAAACAAATAAGAAAATTATGATCTGTTAAGGACATTTGATCGTAAAATTATAACTTCGCTTGTAACTTCTTGTAACTTGTAACTTGTATCTCAGTTACTTGACGAGTTACAGAAATATGACTGTAACTCAGTTACCAGCAAGTTACAGCAAAATGTAACTTAGTTACATAACTCAGTTACATGTAACTTCAACTTTCCCAACACTGCATGTTCAACACATGATGAATAACATGATGTGAATCCACCCTACCAAGAGGGTTCCCGGGTTACCTCCGAGGGGGCGGGGTTTAACCCAATTAGGCCTAGAATTATTGAATGCTTTAACTATTGAAAAATAGCAGATCTACAAGCTCACAGCGCGGTTTTGAAAAAGTCGTGAAAATGTGTGCAAATCTTTGAATGTATGTATGTATTTTTAAAGCGAACAATTGTACCTCAAATTTTGCTTCTGGGTGGTCCCTGGAACAAGATATTTTGAGATGTGGGTCCGTGGGCCACATACATATCATTTTGGGGGTCCTTCACATGAAAAGGTTTGAGAACCACTGACATAGTAGTCTCTCAAGAACAGACTAACTGAGCTCCAGTTGAGTGAAAAGGACCTTTTCTTTGACGATGGCTGGCCAGATTGCTGACACATAGAAACATAGATTTTTCAAAAAACCTTAGAAGGATTCAAAAGACACTTATAAAATCCGGTCAAAATTCTAATTTTATACATTTTTCAAAAATAGCAGATCTTGTAGATCTGCTATTTTTCACTGGTTAAAGCATTCAATAATTCTAGGCCCTAAACGGGGTTTAAGCATGTCATCACTATTAGCTGAAGTGGGAGAGGAAGTGTGTGAGGTCGTATCGGGGCGGGCAGTGCAGGCCCAGGCCCTGGCAGAGCGCCAGCAGGCGTTGGCGTGCGTGTTGCCCGCCTCGGGCGTCCCTGACGCCCACGTTGAGGAAGGGCTCCTCGTACTCGCCGGCGATGATCTCGTCGTCGGCCGCCAGCTCGTTGAGCCACAGCGCCCCCTCCTGGTGGAGACGGCGCAGGCGTGCGGGGCTGGCGGTGGTGCGCAGCGCGGCCAGGTGCTGCGACACCACGCACATCACGCCGCAGAAGTGTCCGCGGGCGGGCAGCGCCGCCGCTGAGGGGAGGCGGGGCCGCACGCCGCACGCCACAGAGAACGCGGCCAGCAGCAGGTCCACGCCGTAGAGCTGGCGGATCCAGTCGCGCAGGTAGAAGCCGCCCATGCGGGCGTTGATCTCGATGAGCCGCGGCCCCGCCGCCGTCAGCTTCAGCTCCACGTTGAAGACGCCGTGGCGAAGCCCGCAGCCCAGGCAGGCGTGGTGCGCCGCCGCGACCAGCTGGCCACGTCGGTCCGCCGCCAGGCCAGAGGGCATCTGGGCGGCAGTCTCGGTGAAGGCGGGCGCCCGCGTGGGGCCGTTGTCTGACACGAAGGCCCCCTCCAGACGACCCTCAAACAGGATCTGTGGGGGCAGAGCAAGGTTATCATTATTTTGAGTTTTTTCCATTAGTTTTTTCTTTTTGTTTTTTATCCCATGATTTTGTAACCCATTTTTTCACCCTATGTGTAATCCTGGGCTCTGCTCTCCCTCTGCCGCGCCTGGGGAGACAACGGACTGACCTCATGCTTCCTTCTATGCATGAGGAGCCCAAGTTGCTTCTTTTCACCTGACAGGGGGGATTTCCCTGGTTTGGACGTAGCGCGTGGAAGGAACACGTTATTCCAACCAGTTCCTTTCCCCTCCATCAGGCACCCCAGCTGGCCAGGGGGAGGCAGTATAGAGACCAGGATTACTGCATGTTTTTGAGAGGGTAAACTCCACACAGAAAGGCCCTTTCACCAACCCCACCTAGGGTGTGGGTGCTGATGACGCAGAGGGAGAAACACGCCCCCAGCACCCACAGCGTCCCCCGGCGGGCATCGAACCCAGGACCTTCTAGCTGTGAGGTGAAGCGCTAACCACCACCGTGCCCCCGGAACATGTTGTTTTCACCCACCAGGTCCACGTCGTGCTCGGTGCCTCCCAGGAACTCCATGAGCGTCATGGCGTTGCCCCAGCCCAGGCCGATGCCAGGGTAGTCTGTCTCCTCTCGCAGGTCACCACCGATGCGCTCCAGATGAGCCAGGCTCTCCTCCAGAGAGAACACCTGAACACCACAGAGAAGAGAACAGTTTTGTGCGACAGTCTTGTATGATGAAGCAGGCCTTTGCTTTACCAAAAGACGTACACATTTGAAACTTGGAGATACAAGGTTTCTGCCCGACAGTGACGATATTTTAGTGATTATGTTGGAGGAAAACGTTGAGATAACAGCCATTTTGGTTAGAACTGACTGAAAATAACTTTGTACTTCAAGTTTAAAATGATACTAAATATTTATTCAAGTGTCCAAATAAATTTCAAATATTATCAAATGATCTTGCGGCACCCTTGGACTGCCGTCACGGCACCCCAGGGTGCCCCGTCACCCCAGGGTGCCCCGTCACCCACTTTGAAAACCCCTGCTCTAGTAAACGTACTCTCCAGCGGTGCCACCCACCTTGCGGACCCCCACAGCTCCTGCTCCATACTCCAGCTTCATGATGGCGGGGTAGCGGACAGAACCCTGAGCTTTCTGCAGGTCTACGGCGCTCTCCACGTGGACGCAGGGCACCGCGTAGCAGCCTGGGGACGGAGACAGCAGGGGGACGGACGGACGGAAGGACCCGGAAGAGGAGCCTGGGGAGGAGGGATGGGACGATACTAGTAAGACACCTCAGGGTGACTTGCAACCTCAGGGTGACATGCTACCCAAAGGACAAGGTCGTGCCAATTCTTGGCCATCTGGCCAGTGATGTACAGTATATGGGACCAGTTACTCATATATGGAGACCCATGCATGATAGTCAACAATGTGATGTCAAAACATGCCCATGAAATGAAACTAAACTAAAGTAAACTACTAATCATGCCAGGCCTACCTGAGGTGGATGAGGTGGGAGGAGGGGGAGGGGGGGCGGGGGGGTCTGGGGTCTTCCCTTCCAACGATGCGTTGTTGAAGAGCTGGAAGTCAGCCAGGAGCTTCAGGCTGTCTGCTTCCATGCTGCTGTTAACGCTCTTCATGGTCCTCACGTCAGCCTGAGGAACATAAACACCTTTAATGTCACATCACTGCTTCCATGCTGCTGTTAACGCTCTTCATGGTCCTCACGTCAGCCTGAGGAACACAGAACTTTAATGTCACATCACTGCTTCCATGCTGCTGTTAACGCTCTTCATGGTCCTCACATCAGCCTGAGGAACACAGAACTTTAATGTCACATCACTGCTTCCATGCTGCTGTTAACGCTCTTCATGGTCCTCACGTCAGCCTGAGGAACACAGAACTTTAATGTCACATCACTGCTTCCATGCTGCTGTTAACACTCTTCATGGTCCTCACGTCAGCCTGAGGAACACACAACTTTAATGTCACATCACTGCTTCCATGCTGCTGTTAACACTCTTCATGGTCCTCATGTCAGCCTGAGGAACACACAACTTTAATGTCACATCACTGCTTCCATGCTGCTGTTAACACTCTTCATGGTCCTCATGTCAGCCTGAGGAACACACAACTTTAATGTCACATCACTGCTTGCATGCTGCTGGTAACGCTCTTCATGGTCCTCATGTCAGCCTGAGGAACACAGAGAACTTTAATGTCACATCACTGCTTCCATGCTGCTGTTAACACTCTTCATGGTCCTCATGTCAGCCTGAGGAACACACAACTTTAATGTCACATCACTGCTTCCATGCTGCTGTTAACGCTCTTCATGGTCCTCATGTCAGCCTGAGGAACACAGAACTTTAATGTCACATCACTGCTTCCATGCTGCTGTTAACGCTCTTCATGGTCCTCATGTCAGCCTGAGGAACACAGAGAACTTTAATGTCACATCACTGCTTCCATGCTGCTGTTAACACTCTTCATGGTCCTCATGTCAGCCTGAGGAACACAGAGAACTTTAATGTCACATCACTGCTTCCATGCTGCTGTTAACACTCTTCATGGTCCTCATGTCAGCCTGAGGAACACACAACTTTAATGTCACATCACTGCTTCCATACTGCTGTTAACGCTCTTCATGGTCCTCATGTCAGCCTGAGGAACACAGAACTTTAATGTCACATCACTGCTTCCATGCTGCTGTTAACGCTCTTCATGGTCCTCATGTCAGCCTGAGGAACACAGAACTTTAATGTCACATCACTGCTTCCATGCTGCTGTTAACGCTCTTCATGGTCCTCATGTCAGCCTGAGGAACACAGAACTTTAATGTCACATCACTGCTTCCATGCTGCTGTTAACGCTCTTCATGGTCCTCATGTCAGCCTGAGGAACACAGAACTTTAATGTCACATCACTGCTTCCATGCTGCTGTTAACGCTCTTCATGGTCCTCATGTCAGCCTGAGGAACACAGAGAACTTTAATGTCACATCACTTCCATACTGCTGTTAACTCTCTTCATGGTCCTCACGTCAGCCTGAGAAACACACAGAACCTTAATGTCACATCACTGGTTTAGAGCAGAGGGTGAGCTTCTGGTGTCATTTCTGTGTGAGCTCCATCATCATTCATAGTTTTTAGTGAAAAGGGGGGGAAAGCGACATGAAGAGAAAACACAGGAAAGAAAAAAGGTTTAAAAAAGGAAATAAGGTAGGTCCTCATAGCAGGTATGAATGAGGCCACCATGTTTTGGGACGAGCATTAATTTGCCGAGCTGGAACCTGGAAGGCTCCATAAGATGTTCTAACAGTTCATATCCAGGCCATGAAGGTAGCATTGACATGTTGTTGAATGTGTTGAGTTGTTACTGTTAATATTTATTTGGAATGGAAAGCAAACATGAAGGCTGCAGTTGTGGTAAAAGACAGCACATGTTACACTCTCATCTCCTCTTACCTGCACAGCAAGAAAAAATCACACCCGTGTGAAGTGGAGCTGTGTGTGTGTGTGTGTGTGTGTGTGTGTGTGTGTGTGTGTGTGTGTGTGTGTGTGTGTGTGTGTGTGTGTGTGTGTGTGGATCATGTGTACCGATTTTTGTGACATTTGAAGAAAATATGTAGGAAAAGGAGCAAAAAGTGTGTTTTGGAGAAAATTCAAGATGGCGGAAAATCTATCATGGCGCAAATGGGCGTGGCCTATATGGGGAGATGCGTCATGACCCAAGGAATCCAGGGAAAAAATATTTTTAATTTTCCGACCTACGGTTCAAGAGTTACAGGCCAAAACGTAAAGTGGGGTGTTATGGCGCCACCATGCGGCCAAATGACACAATTATTTTTTATTTAATCCTTGAAATCATTATGAACCTCCTCTCCAAGTCTTGAAACTCTAGCCCCTATGGTTTGCGAGAGACAAATAATTGAATGTGAGTTTTTGCGATTCCCATTATAAGTCAATGGGGAAAATTAATTCACTAATAAATTAATATCAATTAAACTATAGAACCTTTCTCTTAGAAAAGTAATAGCCCACGATTCCCGAGTAAGCCGGTCGATTTGACATATGGCGCGAGTGTGTGGTGGCAAAACTGTGGGACTAGTGGCGTGCCGAAGTTTAGGAAGTTCAGGCTACATACACACACACAGACAGACAGACAGACACACACACACACACACACACAGACCCACACAGCCACGTATAGGGAGCCTGTGCTTCACACAGCTCCAAAAAGATCAAGGGTCGATCGACTCGCAAAATACTGAGTCGTTAACATCCCTATATAATATACATATAGTATATCATAAACTAGGAGAAGTGTGTTGTTGTACCTGGCTATCATAATAAACTAGGAGAAGTGTGTGGTTGTACCTGGCTATCATAATAAACTAGGAGAAGTGTGTGGTGGTACCTGGTTATCATATAAACTAGGAGAAGTGTGTGGTGGTACCTGGCTATCATATAAACTAGGAGAAGTGTGTTGTTGTACCTGGCTATCATATATAATAGGAGAAGTGTGTGGTGGTACCTGGCTATCATATAATATATAATAGGAGAAGTGTGTGGTTGTACCTGGCTATAATATAGTATATAATAGGAGAAGTGTGTTGTTGTACCTGGCTATCATATATAATAGGAGAAGTGTGTGGTGGTACCTGGCTATCATATAATATATAATAGGAGAAGTGTGTGGTGGTACCTGGCTATCATATATAATAGGAGAAGTGTGTGGTTGTACCTGGCTATCATATATAATAGGAGAAGTGTGTGGTTGTACCTGGCTATCATATATAATAGGAGAAGTGTGTGGTTGTACCTGGCTATCATATATAATATATAATAGGAGAAGTGTGTGGTTGTACCTGGCTATCATATATAATAGGAGAAGTGTGTGGTTGTACCTGGCTATCATATAAAATATATAATAGGAGAAGTGTGTGGTTGTACCTGGCTATCATATATAATATATAATAGGAGAAGTGTGTGGTTGTACCTGGCTATCATATATAATATATAATAGGAGAAGTGTGTGGTTGTACCTGGCTATCATATATAATAGGAGAAGTGTGTGGTGGTACCTGGCTATCATATAGTATATAATAAGAGATGTGTGTGGTTGTACCTGGCTATCATATATAATAGGAGAAGTGTGTGGTGGTACCTGGCTATCATATAGTATATAATAAGAGATGTGTGTGGTTGTACCTGGCTATCATATATAATAGGAGAAGTGTGTGGTTGTACCTGGCTATCATATATAGTATATAATAGGAGAAGTGTGTGGTTGTACCTGGCTATCCGCCTGACCCCCTGGCTCCTGTGCGCTGACAGGCAGGTGGTGGCCGGGGTGCTGCCCCCTGCTGCTCAGACCCTGCAGGTGCAGGTGGGTGCAGCTCTTCTCCTTGGCGATGCAGACGGCGTGGGGGGGCGGGCCCCGTAGGCCCAGCCTATCACAGACCAGTGAGGTCAGCACCACGCAGTCGTCCCAGAAGCACACGCAGCCGTCTGGGCGGAGCCCCGCCGACGCCAGCCAATCACAGATGCGCGCGCAGTGCTGGTCGTCGCGGCGATGGTCAGGGAGGTCGGGCAGCGGCAGGAAGTGGTCCACCATCTTGGAGGCGAAGTGGTTGGGGTCTCCGTCCACTAGGAGGAGCTGTTTCACACACACACACACACACACACACACACAGGAACGTTGCTTTAAAACCCTTTTAGAAGTGGTTGGGGTCTCCGTCCACTAGGAGGAGCTGTTTCACACACAGACAGGAATGTTGCTTTAATAAACATTGAGTGTGTGCTCAGTGTAGTGAGTGCAGCGGGCGTGACGTTGTAGAGTGCATTCAGTTAAGAGGCAGCTGTGTGCTTTTTCAGTCGGAAATCTTTCTTAAACACAGCAGTTGCTAACGTAACGTTGCTCTTTCTAATGTTTTTTATCCCACATTTTTTGCAACCCATCTTTCTCACCCGGTGACTACCTAACCTGTAGTCCTGGTTTCCACTCTCCCCCTGCCGCGCCAGGGGACATTGGGGAGCACCTGGCTGTCTAGGGGGAGGTAGTATAGAAACCAGGACTACTGCATGTTTTTGTGTGAGGGCCTATGCCCAAGGAGATATGGGGAGAACATGCAAACTCACCACAGAGAGGCCCTATCGCCAACCCCACCTAGGGTGTGGGTGCTGATGACGCGGGTGGAGGAACACGCCCCCAGCGCCCACAGCTTCCCCCGGCGGGAATCGAACCCAGGACCTTCTAGCTGTGAGGCGAAGTGCTAACCACTGCACCACCGTGCCCCCTCTAACGTAACGTTGCTATTGAAAGATCAACAAGCTCACTGTGAGCTTGTAGATCTGCTATTTTTCAATAGTTAAAGCATTCAATAATTCTAGGCCTAAATGGGTTAATAACTTTTACCTTGATGTTGTAGTGTCCGGCTGCCTCCCAGATGAACTTCTTGCTGTAGGAACCTGCTCCCACCACCAGCACCGTCTTGTTCTCCATCAGGAAGCGCTGGGATCGAACCAGCGGCGCGAGGAGCAGCGTTCCCCGCTCAGCCTCCGTCTCCTTGTCCCAGCGCTCCTCCTCCTGCACCACACCGCCCCCTGCTGGGGGGAGCAGGGAGGAGCGCAGGCAGAGGGAGGGGTGGAGACCCAGCACCACCGCACGGATGACCAAGTCCTCCACCGTGAAGAGGAGGTCCACTCCTGGTGGAGATACATTATAAACATATTATAATATGATGATACATTATAAACATATTATAATGATGACCGAGTCCTCCACCGTGAAGTAGGGCATTCACCAATAGTGATTTTTAGTATTCGAATTATTCGACCTCAAAGTATTCGAATAGTCGAATATTCGCCAGGACTGGCCAAACTGTCAAATATTAAGTAAGCAAGAGGCGAACATTGTGAAAAATGCTCATAACGCCTCGCAACAATATTTATCTGTGGAACCGAGTCACATTAAATGTAATGCCTACAATTCCAAGTGCTTGTCAGGGTGGGGTCCCCAGTTCAAATATGTTTATTTTGGGGGGGGGTCACGGCCTAAAAAGGTTTGGGAACCATTGACAACTCATTCTTATGACTTCCTATCCAGCCAAGCTTTATAAACTATATATTTTTTAAAGAGAAAAAAAAAAAAAAACGAATATTCGACTTTGGTGAACAACGTCGAATAGTGACTTTGATATTTGAATATTCTAATATTTGGTGAATGCCCTGATGTGAAGAGGAGGTCCACACATAGAAACATTATGATAGGATAGAGAAGGTCCTGACAGACACATTTAAAGGGGAAGTCTGTGTGTATACAAACTCCCCCTCTCCTCTATGACAGGCATCAAACAGGTCGTTCTCATTGACAAGAGAGATCACTAACGAGTACTTGACACTTTTATGGCCCAATCAATTACCTCAGTGCACAACCCCTTTGAAGTTCAAAGGGAGCAATTAGCCAGTAGCTATGCCTCTCCCCTAAAAGCTTTTGTCCAATGCTAGCTTAGCAACCGGCAGCTTGCCAAGGCTGTTGCCAGGGCAAACCTTAGCAAGCAGGAAGTTATTCTAAGCTAGCATTGGACAAAAGCTTTTTGGGAGGGGCATAGCTACTGGCTAATTAAGAGCTCTGGCTGAGCTCCCCCTCCCCTCATCTCTGCAAGGGAGAACATAAACAGTGGAACAGAACCAACATACAGCCAGGCGGATGTGTCTTTCTGCAAGGAAACATCCCAGCACAACAATATAGTGGCTGATAGAGGGAAATGACTGCTAAAACATTTATATATACAGTAAATACAAAAAATAGGCTTAAAGTTTCCTAGTTTCCCTTTTAAAACATTGTGATAGGATAGAGGAGAACCCACCCATCATGTCGCTCTGGGCCCCGGCTCCGCCCCTCTCCTGGGGGCTCATGTTGTCCTCCGTCTCCATGACGACCCGCATGGCGTCCAGGGCGGTGTGGGCGGCCAGGCGGCGCAGGGTGACGGGCAGCTGGGGGTCCCTGAGACCCAACGCACTCAGACAGCTCTCCAACGACTGGACCACCGACCGGCTGGACGACAGGGGGCTGTCACCCTGTCCTACCCTACACACCAACTGATAGAGAGACAGACACTGTTAGACACTGTCACCCTGTCCTACCCTACACACCAACTGTAAGGTAAGGTAAACTTTATTGTCCACAAGGGAAATGTTGCTTGGGCTTTCACCTCTGCAGCCACACATAAAACATCAATGACAAAAGACATAATATAAATCCATACAGGGGGGGACACAACATTACACAGTGCACAAAAAGGTAGTTGATCTAATCTCACATTCAATGCTGTTTCAGAGCCTCGTTCAACATTTTAATTGATGCTGTTACAAAGGATTGTTTTAAACCTAACATAGTTGCATGTAGGTTCACTGTACCTTCTGTTTTAAACCTAACATAGTTCCATGTAGGTTCACTGTACCTTCTGTTTTAAACCTAACATAGTTCCATGTCGGTTCACTGTACCTTCTGCCAGAGGGCAGGAGTACACATTCTCCATGTAAAACATGGGTAGCATCACTCACTATTTATTGAGCCTGTCTTAGTGTGGTCTGCTCATAAATAGACTGCAGAGAGGGGAGTTGTCTTACTCCGATGATCTTCCCTGCAGTCTGAACCAATCTGAGCAATTTGGACCTCAGTTGCACTGAGAGATTACCAAACCAAACTGTGATGCCAAATCTGACCAGGCTTTCCAAAACCACTCGATAGAACTGATAGAGAGAGACACACTGTTAGACAGGGGGCTGTCACCCTGTCCTACCCTACACACCAACTGATAGAGACACTGTTAGACACTGTCACCCTGTCCTACCCTACACACCAACTGATAGAGACACTGTTAGACACTGTCACCCTGTCCCACCCTGCACACCAACTGACAGAGACACTGTTAGACCCTGTCACCTTGTCCCACCCTACACACCAACTGACAGAGACACTGTTAGACACTGTCACCCTGTCCTACCCTGCACACCAACTGACAGAGACACTGTTAGACCCTGTCACCCTGTCCTACCCTACACACCAACTGACAGAGACACTGTTAGACCCTGTCACCCTGTCCTACCCTGCGCACCAACTGACAGAGACACTGTTAGACACTGTCGCCCTGTCCTACCCTGCACACCAACTGACACAGAGAGACACTGTTAGACACTGTCACCCTGTCCCACCCTGCACACCAACTGATAGATACACTGTTAGACACTGTCACCCTGTCCCACCCTGCACACCAACTGATAGAGACACTGTTAGACACTGTCACCCTGTCCTACCCTGCACACCAACTGACACAGAGACACTGTTAGACACTGTCACCCTGTCCTACCCTACACACCAACTGACAGAGACACTGTTAGACACTGTCACCTTGTCCCACCCTGCACACCAACTGACAGAGACACTGTTAGACACTGTCACCCTGTCCTACCCTACACACCAACTGACAGAGACACTGTTAGACACTGTCACCTTGTCCCACCCTACACACCAACTGACAGAGACACTGTTAGACACTGTCACCCTGTCCCACCCTGCACACCAACTGATAGAGACACTGTTAGACACTGTCACCTTGTCCCACCCTGCACACCAACTGACAGAGACACTGTTAGACACTGTCACCCTGTCCTACCCTGCACACCAACTGACAGAGACACTGTTAGACACTGTCACCTTGTCCCACCCTACACACCAACTGACAGAGACACTGTTAGACACTGTCACCCTGTCCTACCCTGCACACCAACTGACAGAGACACTGTTAGACACTGTCGCCCTGTCCTACCCTGCACACCAACTGACACAGAGAGACACTGTTAGACACTGTCACCCTGTCCTACCCTGCACACCAACTGACAGAGACACTGTTAGACACTGTCGCCCTGTCCTACCCTGCACACCAACTGACACAGAGAGACACTGTTAGACACTGTCACCCTGTCCCACCCTGCACACCAACTGATAGAGACACTGTTAGACACTGTCACCTTGTCCCACCCTGCACACCAACTGACAGAGACACTGTTAGACACTGTCACCTTGTCCCACCCTACACACCAACTGATAGAGACACTGTTAGACACTGTCACCTTGTCCTACCCTGCACACCAACTGATAGAGACACTGTTAGACACTGTCACCTTGTCCTACCCTACACACCAACTGACAGAGACACTGTTAGACACTGTCACCTTGTCCCACCCTGCACACCAACTGACACAGAGAGACACTGTTAGACACTGTCACCCTGTCCTACCCTGCACACCAACTGACAGAGACACTGTTAGACACTGTCACCCTGTCCTACCCTGCACACCAACTGACAGAGACACTGTTAGACACTGTCACCTTGTCCCACCCTGCACACCAACTGACACAGAGAGACACTGTTAGACACTGTCACCCTGTCCTACCCTGCACACCAACTGACAGAGACACTGTTAGACACTGTCACCTTGTCCCACCCTACACACCAACTGATAGAGAGAGAGACACTGTTAGACACTGTCACCCTGTCCTGTCCTACCCTGCACACCAACTGACAGAGACACTGTTAGACACTGTCACCTTGTCCCACCCTACACACCAACTGATAGAGACACTGTTAGACACTGTCACCCTGTCCTACCCTGCACACCAACTGATAGAGACACTGTTAGACACTGTCACCTTGTCCTACCCTACACACCAACTGACAGAGACACTGTTAGACACTGTCACCTTGTCCCACCCTGCACACCAACTGACACAGAGAGACACTGTTAGACACTGTCACCCTGTCCTACCCTGCACACCAACTGACAGAGACACTGTTAGACACTGTCACCCTGTCCTACCCTGCACACCAACTGACAGAGACACTGTTAGACACTGTCACCTTGTCCCACCCTGCACACCAACTGACACAGAGAGACACTGTTAGACACTGTCACCCTGTCCTACCCTGCACACCAACTGACAGAGACACTGTTAGACACTGTCACCTTGTCCCACCCTACACACCAACTGATAGAGAGAGAGACACTGTTAGACACTGTCACCCTGTCCTGTCCTACCCTGCACACCAACTGACAGAGACACTGTTAGACACTGTCACCTTGTCCCACCCTACACACCAACTGATAGAGAGAGAGACACTGTTAGACACTGTCACCCTGTCCCACCCTACACACCAACTGATAGAGAGAGAGACACTGTTAGACACTGTCACCTTGTCCCACCCTACACACCAACTGATAGAGAGAGAGACACTGTTAGACACTGTCACCCTGTCCCACCCTACACACCAACTGATAGAGAGAGAGACACTGTTAGACACTGTCGCCCTGTCCTGTCCTACCCTGCACACCAACTGACAGAGACACTGTTAGACACTGTCACCTTGTCCCACCCTACACACCAACTGATAGAGAGAGAGACACTGTTAGACACTGTCACCCTGTCCCACCCTACACACCAACTGATAGAGAGAGAGACACTGTTAGACACTGTCACCCTGTCCCACCCTACACACCAACTGATAGAGAGAGAGACACTGTTAGACACTGTCACCTTGTCCCACCCTACACACCAACTGATAGAGAGAGAGACACTGTTAGACACTGTCACCCTGTCCCACCCTACACACCAACTGATAGAGAGAGAGACACTGTTAGACACTGTCGCCCTGTCCTACCCTGCACACCAACTGACACAGAGAGACACTGTTAGACACTGTCACCCTGTCCCACCCTGCACACCAACTGATAGAGACACTGTTAGACACTGTCACCTTGTCCCACCCTGCACACCAACTGACAGAGACACTGTTAGACACTGTCACCTTGTCCCACCCTGCACACCAACTGATAGAGACACTGTTAGACACTGTCACCTTGTCCTACCCTACACACCAACTGACAGAGACACTGTTAGACACTGTCACCTTGTCCCACCCTGCACACCAACTGACACAGAGAGACACTGTTAGACACTGTCACCCTGTCCTACCCTGCACACCAACTGACAGAGACACTGTTAGACACTGTCACCCTGTCCTACCCTGCACACCAACTGACAGAGACACTGTTAGACACTGTCACCTTGTCCCACCCTGCACACCAACTGACACAGAGAGACACTGTTAGACACTGTCACCCTGTCCTACCCTGCACACCAACTGACAGAGACACTGTTAGACACTGTCACCTTGTCCCACCCTACACACCAACTGATAGAGAGAGAGACACTGTTAGACACTGTCACCCTGTCCTGTCCTACCCTGCACACCAACTGACAGAGACACTGTTAGACACTGTCACCTTGTCCCACCCTACACACCAACTGATAGAGAGAGAGACACTGTTAGACACTGTCACCCTGTCCCACCCTACACACCAACTGATAGAGAGAGAGACACTGTTAGACACTGTCACCTTGTCCCACCCTACACACCAACTGATAGAGAGAGAGACACTGTTAGACACTGTCACCCTGTCCCACCCTACACACCAACTGATAGAGAGAGAGACACTGTTAGACACTGTCGCCCTGTCCTGTCCTACCCTGCACACCAACTGACAGAGACACTGTTAGACACTGTCACCTTGTCCCACCCTACACACCAACTGATAGAGAGAGAGACACTGTTAGACACTGTCACCCTGTCCCACCCTACACACCAACTGATAGAGAGAGAGACACTGTTAGACACTGTCACCCTGTCCCACCCTACACACCAACTGATAGAGAGAGAGACACTGTTAGACACTGTCACCTTGTCCCACCCTACACACCAACTGATAGAGAGAGAGACACTGTTAGACACTGTCACCCTGTCCCACCCTACACACCAACTGATAGAGAGAGAGACACTGTTAGACACTGTCGCCCTGTCCTACCCTGCACACCAACTGACACAGAGAGACACTGTTAGACACTGTCACCCTGTCCCACCCTGCACACCAACTGATAGAGACACTGTTAGACACTGTCACCTTGTCCCACCCTGCACACCAACTGACAGAGACACTGTTAGACACTGTCACCCTGTCCTACCCTGCACACCAACTGACAGAGACACTGTTAGACACTGTCACCTTGTCCCACCCTACACACCAACTGATAGAGAGAGAGACACTGTTAGACACTGTCACCCTGTCCTGTCCTGTCCTACCCTGCACACCAACTGACAGAGACACTGTTAGACACTGTCACCTTGTCCCACCCTACACACCAACTGATAGAGAGAGAGACACTGTTAGACACTGTCACCCTGTCCCACCCTACACACCAACTGATAGAGAGAGAGACACTGTTAGACACTGTCACCTTGTCCCACCCTACACACCAACTGATAGAGAGAGAGACACTGTTAGACACTGTCACCTTGTCCCACCCTACACACCAACTGATAGAGAGAGAGACACTGTTAGACACTGTCACCTTGTCCCACCCTACACACCAACTGATAGAGAGAGAGACAGACACTGTTAGACACTGTCACCCTGTCCCACCCTACACACCAACTGATAGAGAGAGAGAGACACACTGTTACACCCCCCACCCTGCACACCAACTCTCCTTTTGCACAAAGTAGTGCAATGCAAGATAGAGGGCGCCAGATCCCTTTTAGTCACACCCTACGCCTACTTCCTGTTCATCCACAGAGCATTGATTCTAGTAATGTTCTCCATTAGATTAAAGTGCTTTCTTTTCACTTTTTTCAACTTGGGATGGTAAAAAGATGAGGCAGACAAATAAAATGTATTTTGACAAGTAATAAAAGTAGAAAAAAGTGAAAAGAAAGCACTTTAATCTGATGGAGAAAACAACTAGAATCAATGCTCTGTGGATGAACAGGAAGTAGTGGTAGGGTGTGACTCACAGAGATCTGGCGCCCTCTATCTTGCATTGCACTACTTTGTGCAAAAGGACACAGAGACAGACACACTGTTACACCCCCCACTCTACACACCAACTGACACAGAGACAGACTGTTACACCCCCCCTCTACACACCAACTGACACAGAGACAGACACACTGTTACACCCCCCCTCTACACACCAACTGACACAGAGACAGACTGTTACACCCCCCACTCTACACACCAACTGACACAGAGACAGACTGTTACACCCCCCGTCTACACACCAACTGACACAGAGACAGACACACTGTTACACCCCCCCTCTACACACCAACTGACACAGAGACAGACTGTTACACCCCCACTCTACACACCAACTGACACAGAGACAGACTGTTACACCCCCCACTCTACACACCAACTGACACAGAGACAGACAGACTGTTACACCCCCACTCTACACACCAACTGACACAGAGACAGACACACTGTTACACCCCCACTCTACACACCAACTGACACAGAGACAGACACACTGTTACACCCCCACTCTACACACCAACTGACACAGAGACACATTGTACCTTGTAGAGCAGTGGGGGGGGGGGGGGGGGGGGGGGGGGTAGGGTACCTTGTAGAGCAGTGGGACGTCCTGTGGAGAGCGGGTCACGATGGCAGACACCCTGAACGCCACCTTTTCAACCTCTGGATCTGATGACATCATAAACATTATATCATAATGTTTTAATACAGGATGACATCATAAACATTATAATATAATGTTTTAATACAGGATGACATCATAAACATGTTTTAATTCAGGCCTCACATCGCTCTTGGTTTCTGTAAAATCTCAAGGCTGTGTACTCTATAAGACCCTCTCAGTGCACTGGTCCCAGGCAGGGCTGTGTACTCTAGCCCCAGGCTTCATAAGAGGCCTCCTCACCAGTGCACTGGTCCCAGGCAGAGCTCTGTACTCTATAAGGCCTCAGAGCTGTGTACTCTATAAGGCCTCAGAGCTGTGTACTCTATAAGGCCTCACCAGTACACTGCTCCCAGGGCAGAGCTGTGTACTCTATAAGGCCTCACCAGTACACTGCTCCCAGGGCAGAGCTGTGTACTCTATAAGGCCTCACCAGTACACTGCTCCCAGGTAGAGCTGTGTACTCTATAAGGTCTCACCAGTGCACTGCTCCCAGGGCAGAGCTGTGTACTCTATAAGGCCTCACCAGTACACTGCTCCCAGGGCAGAGCTGTGTACTCTATAAGGCCTCAGAGCTGTGTACTCTATAAGGTCTCACCAGTGCACTGCTCCCAGGCAGAGCTGTGTACTCTATAAGGCCTCAGAGCTGTGTACTCTATAAGGTCTCACCAGTGCACTGCTCCCAGGCAGAGCTGTGTACTCTATAAGGTCTCACCAGTACACTGCTCCCAGGGCAGAGCTGTGTACTCTATAAGGTCTCACCAGTGCACTGCTCCCAGGGCAGAGCTGTGTACTCTATAAGACCTCACCAGTACACTGCTCCCAGGGCAGAGCTGTGTACTCTATAAGGTCTCACCAGTGCACTGCTCCCAGGGCAGAGCTGTGTACTCTATAAGGCCTCACCAGTGCACTGCTCCCAGGGCAGAGCTGTGTACTCTATAAGGTCTCACCAGTGCACTGCTCCCAGGGCAGAGCTGTGTACTCTATAAGGTCTCACCAGTGCACTGCTCCCAGGGCAGAGCTGTGTACTCTATAAGGTCTCACCAGTGCACTGCTCCCAGGGCAGAGCTGTGTACTCTATAAGGTCTCACCAGTGCACTGGTCCCAGGCAGAGCTGTGTACTCTATAAGGTCTCACCAGTGCACTGCTCCCAGGCAGAGCTGTGTACTCTATAAGGCCTCACCAGTGCACTGCTCCCAGGCAGAGCTGTGTACTCTATAAGGCCTCAGAGCTGTGTACTCTATAAGGCCTCAGAGCTGTGTACTCTATAAGGCCTCAGAGCTGTGTACTCTATAAGGTCTCACCAGTGCACTGCTCCCAGGCAGAGCTCTCTACTCGAGGCCCAGGCTTCAGGCCCGGGCAGAAGGCCTCCAGCAGAACGGCCTCTCCAGGAAGCAGACGGTGGATCAGCGGGACCAGCCTGGACCACAGCTCCTCTCTGCTGCTCCGCTCTACGAACTGCACTGCCCCCTGGTGGTGGGGCTCCGCAAACCTCCCTCCACTCAGCCTGAGCACCACCTGCACCCAGAACACCACGTTAAAACCTCCATCAGCCTGAGCACCACCTGAAGAACACCACATTAAAACCTCCTCCACCCACCACCTGCAGCAAGAACAACACGTTAATTCATGTTTTAAACACGACGATGACATTAATTAAACGTAACAAGGACTATTGTTGATATGTTGAGAGACTGGGAAAGTCCTTTGTGCCGGTTGCTCTCCAGTTATACAATGAGACACAACGGTCACATGATATATAGGAACTATAGTCAACTTTTTCCGGATGCTAAAATAAAAATGTTTCGAAAATATTTTATCCACTGCTTTCCAACGCCCCATAGTGCATTGCGCAGACGTTGTACTGAGCTTCCGGCGCCGCAGCCGAGTGTGATCTACAAGCTCACAACGGCTGCATCTGCAACGCGACGTGAGCTTGTATGTCTGCTGTTAACCGGAAGTGTGGTGCAAATAATCTCCAGTAAACTCCCGCGGAAAGAGGTGGATAAAAATATATAAAAATAATCATTTTGGCCATTATCAGGCTGACACTTTGTTTACATCCAAAAGTGTCAGCCTGACAGTGGACAAAATGATTATTTTATCATTATTTTACGTTTTTTGTGAACATCTTTGAACAGAAACACTTATATGAAGCATGTTTTTTTGTAAAATATTTTCGAACATTATTTTTAATTTAGCTTCGGTTTTTCTGACCTCTAAGGACTTTTTCCAGAGAGGGTTTCATGTGGTGCTTTTGCTGTGTCACTTTTCTTGCTTTAGTTCTTTGCACTGACCAATGGACACTTTTTGTTTGGTTCTGCACTATTAGGTTGAGTCGGTAGTATTGAGTATTTTTGCTGTGTTTGACAGGGTGTTGAGATACTTATTTAGCACTGACTGGCATTGACAGTTATTGACACTCTTTTGTTTGGCACTGTATTGATGAGTTGTGCTTTAACCCTGCAAGGCCCAGCGTTGCTTTTTGGCAACATTTTTTAAATCATTTTTTAAAAAATGTTATAATTAGTTTTCCTGTTCTTTTTTCACATTAACATCACCATTAAATCATATATGCAAATCATATTTGCATATAAATACCCCCCACAGAGACTGACATTCACACCTCCCAGAGAAGTTGAAATTCCAGCAGCAACATCTCACTTTTTAACTGAAGCTATTCCTCACTAAAACATAAGTAAAATGCCTGTAATATTTTTTTCGTGATCATTAGAATGTCTAGAACACGTGCATTTGTTAATATTGTGAAAAATATCCCCAAAATGCTAATTAGAGCATGATTTATGATTTATGATTTATGGCTATAAAACCTTACAAAAACATTATTATTTTTTTTAAATTACATTTTCCTGTGATTAGGACAACACCATCTGATTTTTTTTTTTTTTTTTTGGCCAGTAGAAATTAATTCGGGGTCTTGCAGGGTTAAGTATTACAGACCCGCTCTGTCTTCTTCACGGGTTCAGACTCCAGGAAGTCGTCCATCTTGGTTCTAATGGTGTCCAGCTGCTGCTCCGTTTCCGTGGTAACCAGGTGTACCACTTCCACCGTCTGGTCACCGGAGGGCGCCAGAGACTCCGCCTGACCACAAGGTTATGAGAGTTAACAATTTAGGCATTTAGCAGACGCTTTTAATCCAAAGTGACTTACAATAAGCAGGTAATACATCAATATAATAAGCAAGATAATATGTCATTACATCAACAACAATATAACAAATGCATAGGAATATCAATGTAGAAAAACAATAACATAGGTAGACCACGCACCTAATCAATAAAAAACATTTCTAAAACCTAAAAATGCTATCTAGCTTCATGTATGGTCAATGAGGGAAGAGGAGTGTTACAGTAGTGCTATGGGTTTAGGTGGAGTCTGAAGAGGAGAGTCTTCAGTCCACGGGGAGGGAGTTTATTCCACAGTTTGGGAGCCAGGAGGGCAAACTGTCTCGGACGAGTGGATTTTTGTCCTGGGGTTTTTAGCGAGGGTTCTGTCAGCATCCCTGTGTTGGCTGATCTGAGTGAACGGGTGGGGGTGTAGGTGATCAGGTTTTGACTCTGGGTGAGGAAGGGTCTGATTCTACAGATGTTATAGAGTGTGAACCTACAGGACCGGGTGGCTGATGCAATGTGTGCCTTGAATGATAGCTGGCTGTCCAGGACCACACCAAGGTTTCTAGCAGTAGGAACTGAAGTCACCGATGCATTTTCTATGGAAATAGTGAGATCTTGCATGGGGCAAGACTTAGCTGGGAAGAAGAAAGCTCCATCTTTCTTGTCCGGGTTCAGTTAACTAAAACTATCTGCAAATAAACCAAGGTTATGAGAGTTAAAGGGGTACTGTCACTTTAAAAAGTCATCTTAAAATAGGAGTTAATATTTTTATGATGTCATTGTGGGAATGTGCAATTATAAGCCAATCAAATTAATTGACTGTATTTAGACTACTTACTGTACTGGTCAGCTGTTGTTAGGGACTATTTCAGACTGTTTTCAGAGAGACCACGTGACCTGCTGTATCATACTATTATAATTTCGGGGCGTGTCAGCGGGCCTTTAACTAAAACTATCTGCAAATAAACCAAAAGAACTACAGTCCGGTTAACTAAAATAATGTAACCAAGGCTTATAAAAGAAGAACAATGACTGTAAAATAACTAAAACAAACTGATAAGGGGAATCTATGTAACTTTAACATGTTTAATATATGTGTATACATTATTTAGCAGTCATTTCCCTCTATCAGTCACTATATTATTGTGCTGGGTGTTTTTCTTGCAGTAAGACTCATCCCCCTGGCTGTATTCTGGTTCTGTTCCACTGTTTATGTTGAAATTCTTCCCTTGGAGGGAGGTTTTTGTCAGGAGAAGCTCAGCCAGAGCTCTGAATTGCTCCCTTTGAACTTCAAAGGGGTTGTGCACTGAGGTAATTGTTGGGCCATAAAAGTGTTAAGTGCTCGTTAGTGATCTCTCTTATCAATGAAAACGACTTGTTTGATGCCTGTCATAGAAGGGGGGAGGGGGGATGTGTTTGTATACACACAGACTTGCCTAGTTCCCTTTTAAGTGCAGAGAAAATGTCCTAAAGTTGCACATTTACATGAAAACATGACAAAGACAGGAACTAATGAAAGGTTCCAAGGCGTAGTACCTGTGACTGTCCACCAGATGGCATCAGCAGGGCCAGGGTGCGGGGTGTGGGGATGGAGGCGTTCTGTGCAGCACACACAGAGTTAAACAGGGTTACCAGAGGTCACAACTAAAGACATGATAACAACCTGAAATGACAAAACAGGTTGAACTGAAATGAATATTTATATAATAACCAGTGAGACGCCCTAAAGGGCGAGGTCGCACAGGATGGAATTCATTTGCACTCCCTAGAGGCCAAGGAAAAACCCTTTCCTTGCATTTTTCACATCAGCCTTTTATAGCGCCACCAGGAGGCTGACTTATGTAAGACACATTCTTTGCTATTACTCCATCAGATTTTCTCCAACAATCATGCAAATCAGTACACAGTATGTCGATAGTCATGTGATCAAGTCTGATCCGTCTGATATTTCATATTCCATCCTAATTGGCTAATATTGGCTTCCAAAGTCTGCAGGATTGCTCCGTTTTTGAACAAAATGCCTCAAATCATGCATGCAGCCATGAAAGGTCTAAGATTGGTGAAGAACACATGCCAACTTTTTACATTGGTCTATTATAGCGCCACCAGGAGGCCTGGCTGGTGGAGACATGTGCTCTATAGCGCCACCAGGACGCCTGGCCTGGTGGAGACCTGTGCTCCGAAGAGCACTGCTTCTAGTTTGCAAGTGTGATTAGAGTTGCGGTTGGTTGTTTAAGTTGGACAAAATGTGGACAAAGTATATTCCTAAATATGGATATGACTGACTTCTGACATCATAGATGTCTTATGTTATAGACCACATGAGACTCACACTATATGTCCATATATGAGCATTCCAAGCTAAGGGCTTAAAGGTATATTCAGTGATTGTATTTCATTCAAATAAAAATATAATTGGTACATTTTCCTCACTAGAATGTGTGCTGACCATATAAGGACTTCCACCATGGCCCGTGTTGCGAGCATAGCTAGATTTGGTTTTCAGAGGTGGCCAGCCAGTCCTCGACCAATCAGGGTAGAGTATGGCCGTAGTTATGTTATGATGTTTAGTTATGATGGTTAAAATACAAGTTTTGAGAACCACAGTCGCTCTGAATTAAGAACGTCTGCTAAATGCCTAGATTGTAAACTACTGAACTCATAAAATGCCACAGTCTTGTAGTAAAACAGTATCATACATATCCTGAAGCTGGAGACGTAGGCCTACCGATATTCAGTGATTGGGTCTAATGATCAAAACGAGAACATTATAATGGTGTAAAAAATATAAAAAAAACTAAACATTTCCACGCTGTAAGGCCAGTAAGGGACAGGATGACCCCCGGCCACTTTCATTATCACTGAATACACCTTTAATGTTGATGACATCAAGGATCTCCATATATGGGCATACAAGGGACAAGGAAGGAATGTGATGTCACAATGTGATGTCACAACAATGTGATGTCATAAGTCAGGTTTTTCATAGTTAATAACAATAATCTGACCTGCATTAGGACCCTGGAGTTCAGGACGTCCGACCAGAACCTGTTGAGAGCTCCGGAGCCTCCCATTGGACAGTCCACCCCGTGTGTCACTTCCTGCTCCGCCCCCATGTAGGGGTCGCATGACAGGAAGTAGGTGACCTGGCGGGGCGGGTCGAAGGTGGCCAGGGAGGTGCGTCCGCCCAGGTCAAAGGTCACCGCCTTGTGGACCAATAGGGAGGAAGAGGAGGCGGGGCTAGAGAGCCAGGAGGGAGAGAGACACAACAACGCATCTCCTGCACGCACACACACACACACACACACACACACACACACACACACACACACACACACACACACACACACACGCGCACGCGCGCGCGCACACACACACACACACACACACACACACACACAAGGAAATTATTTCAGAAGGAAAGGACGTCACATGACATGTTGCAAGTAATAATGTGGTGGGTGGGTTTATATTAATGACTGACAGGTGGGAGGACCAATGGGTTACCTGGACTGCGTTGTCCCGCCTCCAGCAGCAGAGAGATGTAAGGCAGAGCAGAACCCAGGACACACAGACACATGTCAGAGTGATTGACACCTGTCAACACAACATATCATAATTAATACAATCATTCAGACTATTTCCCCTCTCAAGTCAAAGAGGAACAGCTTTTTCCTAGCCTAGTTCCAGACCCTGAATCGCTAGCCACACCCCTTTAAATTTTTGTTTTGGCGATTCAGGGGTCTAGAAGTGCTCTCATTGAAGAGTCCTTCCTCGTTCGAAAATCCGTACGGCGAATCAGCGTTGTGAATCAGCTTCTTGTGATCAGCGTGGGTGGGGCTTTCCCAGAACTCATGTGCGTTTCCAAGTAAACAAGCACTGCCGCCGTACCGTACCGTGCATCGCGTTGCGGAAAAATGCGGTAAATTGCGGTAAAATGCGATCGTATCGATCTCGCTATGAAACACCAGTAGCAGGCATGTTATGTTGTGTTTGATTACTAGTTCGTAGTGCTCCTATTCTGACTGTTTCTTTGGTTAGCAAGTAGCACTAGCAAGCAACAGGCTAGCCACTAGCCAGCCACATAACAACACTATGTCATGTGTTGGTCAGACGGTGAACCAATCGCTGAAGACTGCCTCTTTTTGGCAACGCCCATCTCAGCAATCGCCCTGGGTGGAAGGGTTAGGGTAATGGAGTGAAACGAAATGACAATTCAGGCTGAGTGTCAGGCTAGCTTTTTCCCACAGGCCATCAGACATTTAAATGCAAAGTGAGAAATAAAGCCCTTTGCACACAGGACAGTTGCGTTTGCTGCATGAATAAAACGCATTGGATTTGGTGTGCAATGCTGTGCGGAATCGGCGCTGCGGATCGCAAAAGGAGTCATAAAAGGAGTGATGAGTTTTTTTACCGCATGCGACAGGACGCACGAATCGAACTGGGTTTGATCGAGAAAGAAAAAAATGCACGGCCGCAGCCACTCGTCGCACGGCTAATTCGGATCCAGTGTGCATGAGGTCATAGAGAATCATTGTTTTCTTTTAAAAAATGAAATTGTCCGTTTTATCCATGCGGATAAACACACCTGTGTGCAAAGGGCTTTACTCTTTGCACTTTATTGGACTGATTATTATTGCCATGTGTCTGTTTGTTTATTAAGTACTGTAGGTCTTGTTTCATATGCTTTTATTATCATGTTTTTATTGTATTGGAGCTTCGGAGCGTAAGATTTTCACATGTATGAACCCAGTGCATCTAAGTGACAAATAAAATAAAGACAATCTGCATCTACATAATGAATACATCATTAATACACGTCTGAATGTTTCTGGCTGTGTATTTCTTCCCGTGGAGACAGCTCTACATTTTAACGTTGAAATGGAGTCTGTAAAGTAAAGACATTGTGTTGAGTTGACCCATGGCAGCCAAACATCTTTAATAATAATAATAGTTACCTACTTTCTCCCGAGGGGGAAATTCAGCCCAACCCAGCTGAGCAACTAGGGGTTAAGAGTCTTGCTCAGGGACACACATCCACATTGCTCTGGTTCCCCAGGCGGGCTCCCTAACCATTCAGCTATGGAATGGAACCTGGGACAACCAGGGGCTCTGGTTCCCCAGGCGGCTCCCTAACCATTCAGCTATGGAATGGAACCTGGGACAACCAGGGGCTCTGGTTCCCCAGGAGGCTCCCTAACCATTCAGCTATGGAATGGAACCTGGGACAACCAGGGGCTCTGGTTCCCCAGGCGGGCTCCCTAACCATTCAGCTATGGAATGGAACCTGGGACAACCAGGGGCTCTGGTTCCCCAGGAGGCTCCCTAACCATTCAGCTATGGAATGGAACCTGGGACAACCAGGGGCTCTGGTTCCCCAGGCGGGCTCCCTAACCATTCAGCTATGGAATGGAACCTGGGACAACCAGGGGCTCTGGTTCCCCAGGCGGGCTCCCTAACCATTCAGCTATGGAATGGAACCTGGGACAACCAGGGGCTCTGGTTCCCCAGGCGGCTCCCTAACCATTCAGCTATGGAATGGAACCTGGGACAACCAGGGGCTCTGGTTCCCCAGGCGGGCTCCCTAACCATTCAGCTATGGAATGGAACCTGGGACAACCAGGGGCTCTGGTTCCCCAGGCGGGCTCCCTAACCATTCAGCTATGGAATGGAACCTGGGACAACCAGGGGCTCTGGTTCCCCAGGCGGGCTCCCTAACCATTCAGCTATGGAATGGAACCTGGGACAACCAGGGGCTCTGGTTCCCCAGGCGGCTCCCTAACCATTCAGCTATGGAATGGAACCTGGGACAACCAGGGGCTCTGGTTCCCCAGGCGGGCTCCCTAACCATTCAGCTATGGAATGGAACCTGGGACAACCAGGGGCTCTGGTTCCCCAGGCGGCTCCCTAACCATTCAGCTATGGAATGGAACCTGGGACAACCAGGGGCTCTGGTTCCCCAGGCGGGCTCCCTAACCATTCAGCTATGGAATGGAACCTGGGACAACCAGGGGCTCTGGTTCCCCAGGCGGGCTCCCTAACCATTCAGCTATGGAATGGAACCTGGGACAACCAGGGGCTCTGGTTCCCCAGGCGGGCTCCCTAACCATTCAGCTATGGAATGGAACCTGGGACAACCAGGGGCTCTGGTTCCCCAGGCGGGCTCCCTAACCATTCAGCTATGGAATGGAACCTGGGACAACCAGGGGCTCTGGTTCCCCAGGCAGGCTCCCTAACCATTCAGCTATGGAATGGAACCTGCAGGGACAACCAGGGGCTCTGGTTCCCCAGGCGGCTCCCTAACCATTCAGCTATGGAATGGAACCTGGGACAACCAGGGGCTCT
This sequence comes from Nannobrachium achirus, assembly GCF_963921795.1. Taxonomy (NCBI): domain Eukaryota; kingdom Metazoa; phylum Chordata; class Actinopteri; order Myctophiformes; family Myctophidae; genus Nannobrachium; species Nannobrachium achirus. The sequence goes on along the minus strand of NC_137824.1, from coordinate 61,798,649 downwards.
GGTTCCCCAGGCGGCTCCCTAACCATTCAGCTATGGAATGGAACCTGGGACAACCAGGGGCTCTGGTTCCCCAGGAGGCTCCCTAACCATTCAGCTATGGAATGGAACCTGGGACAACCAGGAGCTCTGGTTCCCCAGGCGGGCTCCCTAACCATTCAGCTATGGAATGGAACCTGGGACAACCAGGGGCTCTGGTTCCCCAGACGGGCTCCCTAACCATTCAGCTATGGAATGGAACCTGGGACAACCAGGGGCTCTGGTTCCCCAGGAGGCTCCCTAACCATTCAGCTATGGAATGGAACCTGGGACAACCAGGGGCTCTGGTTCCCCAGGCGGGCTCCCTAACCATTCAGCTATGGAATGGAACCTGGGACAACCAGGGGCTCTGGTTCCCCAGGAGGCTCCCTAACCATTCAGCTATGGAATGGAACCTGGGACAACCAGGGGCTCTGGTTCCCCAGGCTGGCTCCCTAACCATTCAGCTATGGAATGGAACCTGGGACAACCAGGGGCTCTGGTTCCCCAGGAGGCTCCCTAACCATTCAGCTATGGAATGGAACCTGGGACAACCAGGGGCTCTGGTTCCCCAGGCTGGCTCCCTAACCATTCAGCTATGGAATGGAACCTGGGACAACCAGGGGCTCTGGTTCCCCAGGCGGGCTCCCTAACCATTCAGCTATGGAATGGAACCTGACTAGTGTTACATACTGTACAGTATGTCTATTGTCTTGTTACTTGTTATACAAGCCAAGGTCTTTTATTTATTTTGTATTTAATTTAATGCTGCTGTTAAAGTGAACCCATTGGTTGGTTTAATAAATGGGTAAGTTTATCTCATAACCTACTGTTGTGGAACTTATTTTTTACGTATTATTCTGGGGAGGTTATGTTCTGTTTGGGTCATCATTTCATTTGATCTATCTTTTTTAAACACTCCAGACAGTAAAATCATAAACGTATAGTTAGTAAATATATAAAAGGCTGCCTGCCAGATATCATGCAGCACAGAGACTTTAAATCAGGGACGTGCTGGCCATTGGGAAAAGCGGGACAACTCCCGAGCGGCCGGTTCATTCCCGGCCGGTCCAGGCCGGCCATTAGGAAAAAAATAAAAATAGTTCCATTTTGGGGACTGGGCGGCCAACAAAGTAAATCGTCACTGTCGGGCAGAAACCTTGTATTTCCAAGTTTCAAATTTGTAATTTTTTTCGCAAAGCAAAACCATGCTTCATCATACAAGGCCGTCGCACAAAAGTTGTGAAAACAGCAGATCTACAAGCACACAACGCCTCGTGGTGCGAGGCGTTGTGTGCTTAAATCATTTTTAAAATTATAAACACAAAACAAACAGTTTTGGACATACAAGGTTTCCACCCGACAATGACAAAATATAACTCATGTAATTGGCCCACCGGCTTGTCACTTTGTCACAAATCTTTGAGTAGCAGCAGCGCTATAGAGAGAGATCTCTCTCTATAGCGCGCAATGAGGGCCTCTACAACTCTTTTTTCCTGGGCTGAATCAGGGGCCCAGCACGTCCCTGCTTAAAATATATGCTATATCGTTACGGTTTGTATCAGAATCGTATCGGAGTCAGGCTGTCATATCGTATATCGTATGGAAGGTCAAGCATCTATATCACAGCATCCCTAGGGACGCTAATCTATTTACACACACACACACACACACACACACACACACACACATACTCTATTTACACACACACACACACACACACACACACACCCACACACACACACACACACACACACACACACACACACACACACACACACACACACACACACACACACACGCCTAATCTAAAAGAACACACGATTAAGATGGAACTTTAAAAAGACACAAATAGAAAAAGTTCACACAGCGACCTTTACACGGTGTGCTCCGTGCACGGCCCGTGCATGTGGAGCTGCACGTTGCAGCAGTCAGGGGGCGTCAATTGGGTATGGCAGGGGTATGCAGCTGCCATACCCTGGGTCCAGGGGGGGAAAATAAAAGTTACCTTTAAATATAAATCCATGAATGTCTCTTTGTCTATCTGTGCTGGTTATTATGTTGTTAAATTACAGTAAAATTACTACAAATGCAAAATGTAACAAAATGGTCACTTTAACAAGGTATTATAATTATATTCTCCCCATCTTGACAGAATAGTATATTCCCAGGTTCCGCAGGTCAGCTGCACAGGTGCAATACATTATAGTTAATTGTGGCACGTTTACTAACATGCCAAGTTTAGCTGGGGGGAAAACGGACAAAATGCCCGCATGAGGACTCCCATCTTTGCCATACCCTAGCTTTTGCTGAACTGACGCCACTGGCAGCCGTGCACGTGGAGCCGTGCACGGAGGAGCCTCTGAAAGGCCAAGCGTTTATTTAGAAGGAATATTCCTTAAAGGTCGCTAAAGGTCGGCTTGTTCCAACGCATGCTAGGGTCAAAAGGTCAGAGGTCATACCCTGGCGGGGGGTGGTCTCCTCCAGGGTCACGGGGAGGTCGAGCTCCTTCAGCACCTCCTGCAGGGTCCCGTTGAGACGCTGGACCAAAGGGACCGGCCGGGGATCAAACCCCCGCTGAGGAGGAGGGGCCCCCGACACATGGGGGGGAGGAGGGGGGGCCACGAGCACACTGCTGGGGGCGAGAGAGCTTATAGAGAGCTGAGAGAGAGAGAGAGAGAGAGAGAGAGAGAGAGAGAGAGAGAGAGAGAGAGAGAGAGAGAGATGTTGTGTTAATGTAACGCCCAGCAGGATTTGAACCCAGGTCTCCCGTGTTAAAGTCCAATATCTTAACCATTGATCCAAAGGGACATCCCTCTGGACAGAGGGAGATGCTAGACTGTTGAGGCAGTGAGTCAGTCTGCTACTCTTTGATGTCTCCAGTGTAGAACAGTAGAAATAATTCACTCATATTATGAACCTAGCGGTATTTACCACAATTTACCCTGTGTCAAGTCCCGCCCATTGTCCTGCCCCTCTTCGCACCCATTGGTTGCTGTGTCTTGGTGGGACAAAAGTCCTTTCTCTCCATCCACTACCATTGAAATTCAGTTGCTTCTTATTGTTATTCTGTGTTCAATTCTCATTTTAAACTTGGTTTCAGTAAAAAGGAGCCTCTCGGGTGCAGTACAGTGACTGGGCATGTTTTTAAATGTTTTTATTTCTCCAAAAATGATGTTTTAGCAAATTCAACATAAAAAAGGCAGAACCAGGGCGGGACAAGGCAGAAAGAGCCTCCTGGTTGGTTAGTCACTGACCAATCAGGAGGCTAACAAAGGGACGTTCAATTCCTACATCAGAGATCAGATTAATTCATGTCATGAATAAAACAGATATCAAGGATCTATTGCTGCATGGATGCATATTGTAGCATCTGTCCATTCAGTTGAATTATTAGGAGTGTTTGACATCATCTTTCTTTATCACTTTATTTACAACCAGGTGAATAAATGATCCATAGTGAGTAAATCAGGGTGCAGTGGTGTTTAGTTGTGTCGTTGTTTTGAGCGGCCAGTAGTCCGAATCGCCGATGAATGCTAACCTACCTACCGAGTACCGACACCTACTGAGCGAAAAATCTAGATTTTGCAAGCAAATCAACCACTGTGTGTGTCTGTCTGTCTGTCTGTCTGTCTGTAATATGTGTGAGTGTGGTGGAGAGAGTCGCAGCCCCAGCCTTGAACCCTCAAAAGTCTAGTATCTCCCTCGTTCCATATAGGGATATCCCTTTGGAGCAATGGTTAAGATATTGGACTTTCACGCGGTGTGTGTGTGTGTGTGTGTGTGTGTGTGTGTGTGTGTGTGTGTGTGTGTGTGTGTGTCTCTTGACACGGATTTCTCCGCGTATCATCGCCCGCTGTCTCCGCAGCTCTGGGCTGCTTTCCAGGACAGCGAGAGAGCCTTCAGAGCCGGACTCAACACCAGGCCACGGCGGGAGAAGTGCTTCGCGTGTTCCGGAGACCCAGGAGAGTGGATACGTCTGATCAAAGTGCTGCACGGAGTATTCTTTAAGAATGGTGTTTTTACAACAGTGAGTCACCGGGGAAAACAGCTCGGGTTCCCGTTCATGAAATATGTTACGCGGATCCTGAAAAAGTTTCCTCTGTATCAGCCGCTCCCTGAGCCGATGACGTCATCCTCTGCTGCTGTCTGGATCGAGGGGCAACTGTGTTTCATCCGAGATACAGTGCAGCCCCAGCTCTGCATTAGAACGCAGGAGCGCCGCAGTAATAAGGTGAGCAGGAATAAGCTTGCTTCTCTGTGGCTGTATAGAAGATCAAAGGCGATCCAGATAATCCTTAACAACAGTGAATTCCCGGACACTCCCCCCTGTCCCAGTGACGTCACAGCTGTGAAGCACTACTACGAAAATAAATGTCAAAGCCAAACGTCAATCAGTGACCCTCTCCCATTAACCCCTTGGAGTAGCCTTCCACCAATTCAACCTAGTGACTTTCCAGACACCTCCTACTTCACACAGGCTGAAGTAAACACTGTCTTATGCAGCCTACCTAACAACAAGGCATGTGGCATAGATGGTGTTAGCTATGAAAGCCTTAAGACTCCACAGACATGTGAAATATTAACATCTGTATTTAATGTCTGTCTGGAAAATAAAAGGGTCCCTGAGTCCTGGAAAGGAGCAATGATTCATCGAATCCCAAAAAAAGACAATATACCAGATGATCCATCCACCTGGAGGGACATCTCTCTCCTTCCGACCATCTACAAAGTGTTCATGAAGTGTATCCTGTCTCGTGTGTTGCCCTGGCTAGTGGACAATAACATCCTGTCATCTAAACAGAAGGCATACATTAACAGACAGGGCATGAATGAACACGTATTTTGCCTGAAAACTGGGATCGATGATTTCAAACACGAATCTTGCAAATTCTATTCTGTCTTCCTGGACTTCAGGGACGCTTTTGGGACCCTGACCCACAATGTCATGATTCACGCCCTTGAGGAAATCCAGCTACCTCGGGTGTTCATTGACATTATTAAGGATGTCTACAGCTCTTCCTTCATTCAGGTTATCTGTGGAAAAGAACTCACAGATCCCGTCCCCCTCCAGGTGGGCATTAAAACTGGCTGCCCGTGGAGCGCCATCAATTTTGTCCTCGCCATCAACCAGTGGATTAGGTGGTTATGTGACTGTGCTCCACCTAATGTTATTTCCCCCAATCCTATTCAAGGCTACGCAGATGATGTGCAGCTGGCTTCTCGGGAGGAGAGCGTTATCAAGGACATGCTCTCTAGAACTGACACATTCCTGGACTGGTCCGGTCTGGAGATTAAACAATCTAAATGTGCAGTTCTGTACCAGAGAAGGAGTGGTGGGAATCGCTGGTATAAATCTAAAACGGATAGAAATCCAGAGTTCTCCATCAACTCGGAACCGATCCGTGTGTACGACCTACATGAGACGTACAACTACCTTGGGCACAAATTCAATGTAGCTGGCGAGTGGAAGGAGCAGGTTGACTATATGGTCACAGAATTCACCACCAGGCTGGAACTGATTGATGTTTCACCCCTTCCACTGCTCATGAAGTTGGAGGCCATCAGACAGGTGGCCCTGTCAAGAATTCAACACCTCTTCTCCAACGTACACCTCATGAGCAAAACACTGCGGGAACTGAACAACAAAGTGGTTTCCATGGTGAGGAAGTGGTTTGGACTGAACACACACTCCACTAGAGACATTATTTTCCAGTCCAAGCAGGAGGGAGGTCTGGGTGTTCCACACGTGGAGTGGATTTATAATGCCACCAGACTGTCCCACCTGACCAACATGCTGAACAGTGATGACCGGACTGTCAGGGAACTTGCCCGGTCTTCATTATTCCTTGACATGAAACGGCGTAAAGTTCCCCTGGCAGGAGAGGGTGAGCCAAGCTTCTTAGGCTTCAGAAGGAAGCCAAACAACAAGATGGACTCACACTCTGCTGGGTTTGGGGTCTCGTCAGACTGGCCCGACCTAAATGACCTCTGTGTGCGAGCTGGAGTTTCCCTGGACTGGGTGAAGTCTGACTCAGACACCGTAATAGTGTCTGAGGATATTATATCTGACTGTACTGTCTCAGTAAGGGTAACTGTTAATGATACTGGACATCATGTATCACCAACTAACACACGCAGGTACCTGGTAGGGTTAGAACAACAGAGGCAGCAACAACACTGGACTGGTCTAAAATTACAGGGAAAGCTAGCATGTATTCCCACTGCAGATCATACAGTTTCTCACACAATATTCAATAACTATGCAGTTGATGAGGATATTCTTACATTTGCAGTTAAAGCTAGACTACAGGTTCTTCCAACCAGACTCAATCTCTCTCTGTGGTACCCTAACACATTTCCTCCTCATTGCCTGCACCACGACAACATTCCAACCATAGAATCACTGTCACATATTCTGAATGTCTGCCATGTATACAAGGGAATGTATATTTCCAGGCATGATAGAATTGTTGACCTACTGGTTAAGAACATGCTTTCATACATCTCACCGTCCTCTGTTAAAGTTTATACCCACACAAGGGTTTCACCTAACATGTTCATGCTGTGCAATAACCAAGTTGACACTTTCTCAAATGTGACAGCCAATACACCAGATGTTTTTGTTGTTGATGAAGAGAGCAGAGAAGTCACCATCTCAGAAGTAGGTTGTACGTTTGACTATAGTCTGGAAGAGGCATTCCTTGCTAAGGTTCTAAAATACCAACTTCTCAAAAATGAGATTGAACAACTTGGGTACAACTGTAAACTACTTGTGTTTATATTTGGAAGCCTTGGCCATGTCCACAGACTAGTCATAAGGGGTTTGCAGACGGCAGGAATTCCCAAGCCAAAAGCCAAAGCATTGGCAAAATTCTGTTCAATATCTGTGATAATAGGCAGCCGCCACATATGGAGGAGACGGTGCTTCTTGTATCCATAGACTATGATTAGTCATACAGTATCATACGAGATTCTGAACTTGACGAGTGCATCTACCAGTATTTGTGTTCAAGATGTTTTCTTGTAAAATGTGAACATAAATAAATGATTAAATGTGTGTGTGTGTGTGTGTGTGACACAGCACACTGAAAGCTGAGCCTTTATTTTGGAAACACGACTACACACAACTTACACACTAACACTAACACTACACATTCTACACACAACTAGCCACTCTGAACGCACACACGCACACACGCATGCACGCACGCACAGTTATGTAACCACATCAATACTAGAAATATACCTAAATATAGGCAAACATTAAAGATGAAAATTGGCAATGGTAAACCTCAGAACAAATCAAATCACATTCTGATCAATCTATAATCGATGAGACGATTAGGAGACAATATTGTAGGTGGTGATGGTTATGCATTATGTACTGTACATGATATTAAAGGAGTAGTTCACCCCCAACATGACTTTTTTTCTATTGATTACTCATGCCATGGAGAGTAGAGTTCAATAATTTTTTTTGGTTTTTGTCACATTTTCCCCCATTGATTCCGGATGGTGACCCGTTTCGAAACGGGTCACCATCCGGAAACAAAGGGGGAAAATTTACTCGAATCAAATTTTTGTCTTAGGAATGTGACAAAAACCCAAAAATATTATTGAACTCTAGTCTCCATGGCATGAGTAATCAATAGAAAAGAAATCATTTTGGGGGTGAACTACTCCTTTAAGAGGAGAAGTACAGTAATACTCAGGTCAGTGATAGTCTGCCAAGTCAGAGATCACAGTTCTACTGTCTCTGCTTGGAGGAGCAGCTGAACCATAACCAGATAAGCTTTAATACCAAAACAACAGCTATCAGACCTGGTGGAGACACTGAGGCTGTATTCTGTTTGTCTTCAGTAGCAGCTCTTATGCCTTAACTTAATCCCACCACCAAACCTTTCATCTGAGAGTTCTGACCTTCCAACAAGCAGCTTTCTGAACTCTAATTCTGGATAATGCTTTTCAGAAGATGTGAGTGACGTCATTTTGTAGTTGAACCTGACAGTATGGACAGGCCTTTACGTTAAGGTCTAAGAGCTGCTACTTAAAACACAATCACAATAGAGCCCTACGACTCTTACAAGCTATCAATGATCATTATGTATCATCGTACAGAGATGAAGATCATAAAACGATCAACGTAATGTACTGTAGATAAAGTCACATATAATCAACCAGTAAGACTCCCTAATCGGGAGATAAGCGACCGTCAGGTCGCAGTGTGATTTTAGGGCAAAATCTGTAGTAGTAGAGGGTCATGTGAGAATTGATGGGTGGAGGTTGTGGTTTGGCAGGCAAGGAGTATGTGTGTGCAAAATCTGGCATGGATCGGGGCAACGTTTGCGGAGATATGAGCAGGGCAAAAATGTGACGTGTGACAGACAGACTGACAGACAGCTGGTGGAGGTTTTGATAATAACTGCGACCTGACTGTCGCAATAACATCTTCCTCAACCCCAAGTCACAACTAAACTAAGCCTATCAGTTCAGTCTTAAAGACACAAGCAATAGTTCACAAGTCACTTCATAATAATAATCATTAAAACACATGCAGTTAAAGCTGTAGGGCTGTTAATACCAGTAAGACTCCCTAATCGGGAGATAAGCGACCGTAGGTCACTTATCTCCACAAATCGGGCAAAAATTAGTTTTTCCAAAATCTTCCTGATCCATGTTGATGACATGAGTGTAGACATACTGTGTAGTGATTTTCGTGATTTTAGGGCAAAATCTGTAGGAGCAGTGTCCAAAAATGTGTTTTTAAAAATCGGCCTGAAGGTGGCGTTATATGGGACAGATTCATGTTGATGGGATGAGTGTAGACATACTGTGTAGCAATTTGCGTGATTTGAGAGCCAAAACTGTAGGAGCAGTGGCCAAAAATGTGTTTTAAAAATCGGCCTGAAGGTGGCGCTAGAAGAGGGCCATGTGAGAAATGAGGGGTGGGGTCTCCGCGTTGCCTTGGCGGACGAATAGGTACCGGCCCCGGCTCTCCCGGACGCTCCTAGCCCGAGTTACGGCATTTTAGGTGAGCTGCAGTGGAGGGGGTCCTCCACTGGGGGCGTCACCACTTTTGCATCCGTTCTGGAGCACCAGGAGTGGGTGGTCCCCAGGAATTCCCCGTGAGCAGCCCTGTTGGGGTGGTCATTTGGTCATTTTTGCACATTTGGTCATTTTTTACACCTGGGGGTCCCCCAGGGACCTGGGGGTCCCTGGAGCTCTGAGGGTCCTTGGAGGTTGTAGTTTGGCAGGTAAGGAGTGTGTGTGCAAAATTTGGCATGGATGGGGGCAACGGTTGTGGAGATATGAGCAGGGCAAAAGTGTGACGTGTGACTGACTGACGCACGGACAGCCGGTGGAGCTTTTGGTAGTAAATGCGACCTACGGTCGCAACTAGATGTATTCAGGCTAAAAATAAATCCAATCTGGATTGTAAAAGTAGAGTTAAGAAACAAAACCTATTAATAGATCTGGAAAGATTCACCCTGACCCCCATGACCCCGGCTATTCAGGTCTGTTCACACGCACGCACGCACGCACGCAACGCACGCACGCACGCACGCACGCACGCACGCACGCACGCACGCACGCACGCACGCACGCACGCACGCACGCACGCACGCACGCACGCACGCACGCACACACACACACACACACACACACACACACACACACACACACACACACACACACACACACACACACACACACACACACACACACACACACACACACACACACACACACACACAGACAGTGACAGCTACAAACAGCTTTCCATATCAAATAACTGTGATATAAATGCTCCCCGTCATGAAAACATTTCATGCAGGGTTCAACATTTTCTAGGCCTGAGAGAGAGAAAGAGAGAGAGAGGACCCCCAAAATGATATGGGAGGGGTTGCACCGTGGGGAATTCGAACCCACAACCTCTGATTAAAACATGTTCATACTGTAGATTATCATTTAATATTGATCTGATCTATGAACATGTTGGATGCATGTCATTTATCCACTTAAAACCATCAATACTTTAGTAAAAATGACCTTTGGCCTTCTGTACTTGGTCTGCTCTTTTTTCTGTAAGCTTTTGTGAGCTTGCAGATCTGTTGTTTTCTGCTAAAGTTCTCTACAGAATACACTAGAATATAGGGATGCTAGGGTTCAAGTGGTTCATGTTAAGATTGTATATCACACAAATATTTGGCGTCGTCCCTTTTAGTAACTCTGAGGACCCCCTGTTAAAGACAACTGATTTAGAGCTAACAACATTGTAGAGCTCTAGACCCTGATGTTAGATAGGAGAGTGTGGAGGGTTTAGCCTTCTAAATCAGAAGTTTGCACAGCTTGTAGATCTGCTATGGCCAATAGCAGATTTTAGCAATGCTAAAATCTAAAATAAGACTGATGCTGGCGTGCAGAGAATGTTAGAGGGGCAGGGGCTGACATTTATAAAAGGGCCTTTTGGTGAAAATATTGAAAATAGCAGACCTCCAAGCTGCAACGCATCACAGCGCAGGAGCTTGGAGGTTGATATTCCACACTGAACTAAGCATTATTAAGTGAATACTGGAGATGTGGCGTAACGGCATGGATTTCTACACAGAGAGGGCAATTCTTTCAACATAAGATGCTGCATTCAAGTTACTTATTTGGGGAAAAAATATTTAGTATCATTTTAAACTTGAAGTACAAAGTTATTTTCAGTCAGTTCTAACCAAAATGGCTGTTATCTCAACGTTTTCCTCACAACATAAACACTAAAATATCGTCACTGTCGGTCAGAAACCTTGTATCTCCAAGTTTCAAATGTGTACGTCTTTTGGTAAAGCAAAGCCCTGCTTCATCATACAAGGCCGTCGCACAAGACTGTCGCACAAAACAGCAGATCTACAAGCACACTTGTGTGCTTGTAGATCTGCTGTTTTCACTAGTTTAGTACATTTTATAGATGATAAATACAAAACTAACGGTTTTGGACATACACGGTTTCCACCCGACAACGACGATATTCTATAAATATAAGGTGCTGGGAGTGAAAATTATAATGTAGGGGTGCCTCGGATTAAAACAATATTCATGGGGTGACCTGAGACTAAAGGTTTAAGAACCCCTGGTGTATGTTGTGGCTGTCCAACTGTCCATTACTCTGTTAGACATTTAGGAGAGGATTGTTAATACTTAGACAGGCATGTATTGTACTAAATATTTTTTCCCCAAATAAATTCCAAATATTATCAAATGATCTCGCAGCACCCCTGGACTGCCGTCACGGCACCCCAGGGTGCCCCGTCACCCACTTTGAAAACCCCTGCAGTAGAGGGAGCGGTCATCGTCTGATACTCAAATACAGAACAAACAGAAAGTTCCACAAGAGGAGGAAATGTAAATTCACATTGATAGGAGCCCTGCTGCTGTTCTTCCATTCTCTCCTCTGTACAGAGAATATCATTCTCTGTATTTGTTGGTGAATTATTGGGTTAATAGTCTATGCCAGCCAGGGGTTTTCAAAGTGGGTGACGGGGCACCCTGGGGTGCCGTGACGGCAGTCCAGGGGTGCCGCGAGATCATTTGATAATATTTGGAATTTATTTGGACACTTTTGTATGATGATAAATGGTAAATGGTAAATTTATATAGCGCTTTTATCCAAGGCGCTTTACATAGATTGTGCATTACATTCACCCATTCACACACACATTCATACACCGGTGGCGGAGGAAACCATGCAAGGCACCAACCTATACTCACCGTGAGCAATTAGGGGTTCAGAGTCTTGCTCAAGGACCCTTTCCAGATTCGAACTGGGAACCCTTCATGCTCTAATAACGGTTTCTCTACCCCTGAGCTATGCCGCCCCATACATATTTTGTATCATTTTAAACTTGAAGTCAGTCAGTTCTAACCAAAATGGCCGTTATCTCAACGTTTTCCTCGCAACATAATCACTAAAATATCGTCACTGTCGGGCAGAAAACTCGTATCTCCAAGTTTCAAATGTGTACGTCTTTTGGTAAAGCAAAGCCCTGCTTCATCATACAAGACTGTCACACAAAACTAGTGAAAACAGCTGATCTACAAGCACACAACGCCTCGTATCGCGAGGCGATGTGTGCTTGTAGATTTGCTGTTTTCACTAGTTTAGTACATTTTATAGATGATAAATACAAAACGAACGGTTTTGGACATACAAGGTTTTCACCCGACAACGACGATATGCTATAAATATAAGGTGCTGGGAGTGAAAATTATAATACCATTATAGTGCCTCGGATTAAAACAATATTTATGGGGTGACCTGAGACAAAACAGTTTGGGAACCCCTGGTCTATGCTATGCTGATGAATTGAATCCATACGACCACAATGGAAACCAGGACAAAGCCTTATCCTTTTAGTCTAAATGTCTCCATGCTGTTTACATTTATGACTAATAAAGTAATCAATCAATCAATCAATCAATCAATCAATCAATCAGTCAATCAATCAATCAATCAGCAACTTGTCTGAACTCCTGTCAAAGCTTCAACAAACACATTTCTGCTTTCAATCATTACACACACAACACACACACACACACACAACACACACACACACGCACGCACGCACGCACGCACGCACGCACGCACGCACGCACGCACGCACGCGCGCGCGTGTGTGTGTGTGCATGCGTGCGTGCGTGCGTGCGTGTGCGTGTGCGTGTGTGTTGTGTGTGCGTGTGTGTGTGTGTGTTGTGTGTGTGTGTGTGTGTGTGTGTGTGTGTGTGTGTGTGTGTGTGTGTGTGTGTGTGTGTGTGTGTGTGTGTGTGTGTGTGTGTGTTGTGTGTGTAGGGTGTTAACCCTCGCTACTCTGGGTAAATTGACGACTACAAAATAAAAGTAAGATAATAAAATAATCTGATCTGAAGACTGTAAATTATTAACCCATTAAAACCTGCTTCTACAAACACCTTCTGAACCAGCTACTGTAGTTCTACACTTTAACATGCCAGGGACCCCCACAATGATACTTTATCATGATGCCAGGGACCCCCACAATGATACTTTATCATCATGCCAGGGACCCCCACAATGACACTTTATCAGGCCAGGGACCCCCACAATGATACTTTATCATCATGCCAGGGACCCCCACAATAACATGTACTGACCGTACTCAAGACCAAACATGAAGATAGCATTTTTTAGGTCTTTAGAAACGTTTTTTTACTGATTAGATGCATGGTCTACCTATGTTATTGTGTTTTCTAGATTGATATTCCTATGCATTTGTTATAGTGGTGTTGATGTACTGACATATTATCTTGCTTATTGTAGTGATGCTTATTGTAAAAGCATCTGCTAAATGCCTAAACTGTAAACTGACCAGGGACCCCCATCTGAAAATGTGCTGTAGCAGTGAGGGACCCCCAGAAGAGAAGTACACAATAAATACAAATAAAAAGAACAACAGACGAAGAATGTGGCATTAAAATGTAAACTTGTGATCAAGACAGATTCCAATGTATTCTGCATTGTAAGCCTTTTTGCTATTGGACCATTCGAAGCAGTAACGTGTTAAGTAAAGTAAACTATTTCCCTGGCCAATAGAACCACATGTCACAAATCGACAAATGTTGTTTTGCTCTAGATCTTCAAGACCACAGGCAGATTCTACGAATGCCTTCTAAACCAGTATTTCTCGCGCTGCACCCTAAGTGAGGCGCTGAGAGCTTGTAGATCTGCTATCGTATGAATACCCAAACACTCAAATCTAAAATAACACGGATGTGTTTATAAGGTTATAAATGTTTATAATCACATTCATTATAATTAGCACTTATAAGGCTTCATAACACTCATGAATGTTTATAATTATGCATAACAACTCATAACAAAGACACTTCATAACTGATTAAGCGTATAATGCATTATGACTAGTACTAATAACACCTAATAACATTTATTATCGGTTATTTGTGATTATAAATATTTATAACCAGGTTTTCAATGCATTATAAATCCATACAATGTACAGTTTAGACATTTAGCAGACACTCTTAATCCAGAGATTTACAATAGCAAGGTAAAACATCAATACATCAAATGCATAGAAATAGTGATCTAAGTTTATAATTATAATGCATTAGACTCAACCTTTAAGTAAAGTCTTGCCATGAAGTCCTCTCTCAGACTTTACAGAGTTTTATCCACCCAGCTAAAAGTATTGATTAAATTATTACAAAAGTCATACATATACTGACTATGAGGTTACTAAATGTAGTGGACAGCCTGCATGCAAATGAATGAAAGCTTATCAAAAGAGAAGTTGTGTCAGTTAGTAGTAAATGCAAACATATAAATCTATAGTTCCACAGATCAAACAATGGAGTTAAAACTGTTAAAACTGTACCACATTACTGTTATTATTATTATTATGGAGACAGAGAACTCACCATAATGACTGCTATGAACTGGACTCACACTGGAAATGAGAGAGTGAGAGAGAGAGAGAGAGAGAGAGAGAGAGAGAGAGAGAGAGAGAGAGAGAGAGAGAGACGCACTCTCTCTCTCTCTCTCACGCACACACACACACACACACACACACACACACACACACACACACACACACACACACACACACACACACACACACACACACACACACACACACACACACACACACACACACAGCCAGACAGACAGAAAGGGGAGGGGTCAGGGAGGACAGAAGTGACAGAAATATTTACAGTTAAATGATCTTCACGTGTCTGTGTGTACAGTACACTGTGTGTGTGTGTGTGTGTGTGTGTGTGTGTGTGTGTGTGTGTGTGTGTGTGTGTGTGTGTGTGTGTGTGTGTGTGTGTGCGTGTGTGTGTGTGTGTGTACAGGCCTACCAGTGGTCAGTGCTGGTACTGCAGGCAGCTCATGCTACAGACTCAGGGACAGGAACAGACATTCTTCTTGGTGCATTCGTCAGCAATGCATGATGGGATGTTGTAAAGTTGTGGATAGAGTTACCAGTAACTGTAACTATATTGATGTAACTACACTGATAACGTTATGGATAGAGTTACCAGTAACTGTAACTATATTGATGTAACTACACTGATAAAGTTATGGATAGAGTTACCAGTAACTGTAACTATATTGATGTAACTACACTGATAAAGTTATGGATAGAGTTACCAGTAACTGTAACTATATTGATGTAACTACACTGATAAAGTTATGGATAGAGTTACCAGTAACTGTAACTATATTGATGTAACTACACTGATAAAGTTATGGATAGAGTTACCAGTAACTGTAACTATATTGATGTAACTACACTGATAAAGTTATGGATAGAGTTACCAGTAACTGTAACTATATTGATGTAACTACACTGATAAAGTTATGGATAGAGTTACCAGTAACTGTAACTACATTGATGTAACTACACTGATAAAGTTATGGATAGAGTTACCAGTAACTGTAACTACATTGATGTAACTACACTGATAAAGTTATGGATAGAGTTACCAGTAACTGTAACTACATTGATGTAACTACACTGATAAAGTTATGGATAGAGTTACCAGTAACTGTAACTACATTGATGTAACTACACTGATAAAGTTATGGATAGAGTTACCAGTAACTGTAACTACATTGATGTAACTACACTGATAAAGTTATGGATAGAGTTACCAGTAACTGTAACTACATTGATGTAACTACACTGATAAAGTTATGGATAGAGTTACCAGTAACTGTAACTACATTGATGCTTCATCTAAGGTCAGAGGTCACTAACGGGCGCTCCATGTCTGTCTCTTATCTTTATATTACATCAGAGTAAGTGATCTACTTCCAGGTCATCACCCGTATGTATCGCTAACTTAAAGGTGATACACCATGAAATTTCACTTTTCCTATTTTAAAACCTTTTTTTGGGGTCCCACTAGCACCTTCTATCCTCACAAAGTCCCATTTCAGACCATTGTGTCTTTCTCTGGTTTTGGGAAGGCGGAGGTTAAAAGCATCCCACGGGTTCTCAAAACAGGCTGTCCAGATTTGCTGCCGTTTGTGACGTCATAAACGGACGTTTTTGAAAAAAAAAAAAAAGTTTTTTCAAAAATATTATTTTTTTCAAAAAAAAAAAAAAATCTTCAAAAAGCCAAGCCACGCCAAGCCATGCCATGCCGAAAACTCAGGGAGGTGCAGAGGATGTTTGAGGGGCAGGAGCAGAAATAGAATTCCCAGAGATTACAGTTAAATCTACATTTTTCATGCCATGTGTTCAGTGTGAATATAAATTGAGTTTATCTTTATGGCTCCATGTTAATAAATATATTTCCTATACAGGCGTTACACTCCTGTTTTGCTAGGAGGGGACGTACACGCACGCACACATGTATGCACCACAGCACAACTGACTATACTCATCAGTAGTTCTCACGCGTTAGAATCTGACTAAGTGAGGCACTGACTGCATTGTGAGCTTGTAGATCTGCTACTTTTGAATAGCCAGTGCTAAAATCTAAATTCACACGGATGCTTTCTGTGTTTTAATGGGTTTAGTGCATCCTGTAGAGCAACACAACACAACACAACACAACACTACACAACACAACACAACACAACAGAAATACATGACATTCTTAGCATAATGTTCAGCATGTTGTCAGCAGTGTGTTGGTGTTGTCACTAACATGGTTAACAGAGTGTGTTGGTGTTGTCACTAACGTGGTTAACAGAGTGTGTTGGTGTTGTCACTAACATGGTTAACAGAGTGTGTTGGTGTTGTCACTAACGTGGTTAACAGAGTGTGTTGGTGTTGTCACTAACATGGTTAACAGAGTGTGTTGGTGTTGTCACTAACATGGTTAACAGAGTGTGTTGGTGTTGTCACTAACGTGGTTAACAGAGTGTGTTGGTGTTGTCACTAACATGGTTAACAGAGTGTGTTGGTGTTGTCACTAACGTGGTTAACAGAGTGTGTTGGTGTTGTCACTAACATGGTTAACAGAGTGTGTTGGTGTTGTCACTAACGTGGTTAACAGAGTGTGTTGGTGTTGTCACTAACATGGTTAACAGAGTGTGTTGGTGTTGTCACTAACGTGGTTAACAGAGTGTGTTGGTGTTGTCACTAACATGGTTAACAGAGTGTGTTGGTGTTGTCACTAACGTGGTTAACAGAGTGTGTTGGTGTTGTCACTAACGTGGTTAACAGAGTGTGTTGGTGTTGTCACTAACATGGTTAACAGAGTGTGTTGGTGTTGTCACTAACGTGGTTAACAGAGTGTGTTGGTGTTGTCACTAACATGGTTAACAGAGTGTGTTGGTGTTGTCACTAACATGGTTAACAGAGTGTGTTGGTGTTGTCACTAACGTGGTTAACAGAGTGTGTTGGTGTTGTCACTAACATGGTTAACAGAGTGTGTTGGTGTTGTCACTAACGTGGTTAACAGAGTGTGTTGGTGTTGTCACTAACATGGTTAACAGAGTGTGTTGGTGTTGTCACTAACGTGGTTAACAGAGTGTGTTGGTGTTGTCACTAACATGGTTAACAGAGTGTGTTGGTGTTGTCACTAACGTGGTTAACAGAGTGTGTTGGTGTTGTCACTAACGTGGTTAACAGAGTGTGTTGGTGTTGTCACTAACATGGTTAACAGAGTGTGTTGGTGTTGTCACTAACGTGGTTAACAGAGTGTGTTGGTGTTGTCACTAACGTGGTTAACAGAGTGTGTTGGTGTTGTCACTAACGTGGTTAACAGAGTGTGGTGTTGTAGTGTTGGTGTTGTCACTAACGTGGTTAACAGAGTGTGGTGTTGTAGTGTTGGTGTTGTCACTAACGTGGTTAACAGAGTGTTCAGCATGTTGTCAGCAGTGTGTTGGTGTTGTCACTAACGTGGTTAACAGAGTGTGAAGGCTGTCATTCACACAGCCTGGCGTTCCCACATTCACTGTTTACCCGTTCTCCTACTTTATGCCCTAATAAGGAACTACATTGTTTTGTTTTTTTTATACATTTTTTATCCCACGATTTTGCAACCCATTTTCACCCAGTGCCAATTGCCTAGATGTAATCCTGGGCTCTGCTCTCCCTCTGCCGCGCCTGGGGAGACAACGGACTGACCTCATGCTTCCTTCTATGCATGAGGAGTCCAAGTTGTTTCGTGGAAGGAACACGTTATTCCAGTTCCTTTCCCCTCCATCAGGCGCCCCGGCTGGCCAGGGGGAGGCATTAATAAGGAACTACATCGTTATCCCACCCGATAGGCTGGAGTGAAGGCCAGGGATTATGTTTTCAGTCCTGTGAGTCTGCCTGCCGGTCTGTCTGTCTGTATGTCTGTCTGTCTGTTTAACCCCAGGCACTGCTGGATGTGTTTAGCAGAAGACACTAGTTACTAACTAACTAAAGAAAAGTCTGGGTTTCCGAGGCTACTAACTAACTAATAGTTACTATAACTAACTAATAGTGCAGGGCTACTCAACTTAAGATGGCTCAGCAAAATAACAAAAGTCCAAGGGCCGCAAGCTAAAAGTGACGGAATGATTTTGTAACACACTTGATTTTGTAACACACTGCATGAGTCTAAACATTAAGGGGAAACACAGAAAACAGACACATTAAAGCTCATTGAATAAAAGATTTGTCATGGAATGATTAGACCCAATGATGAAGAGGTTTCTTCTTTTTGGAGCAAACTAAATAGCAAAAAGAGTATTGTAAAAAACAAGACAAAAATCAGAGATTATTTGTCCACATTGAAAGTAGACAAAATATATTCATGTTCACCTTTATCTTTACCCTGCTGCTTTGACCATATAAATCACACACTACATTGATTGTAATTGCAGGTATTTTATTCACATTTATTTTTGTTTTATTATATTGCAATAGCTCTTTCTAAATAGACATATGGGC
Source organism: Nannobrachium achirus (assembly GCF_963921795.1). NCBI lineage: Eukaryota > Metazoa > Chordata > Actinopteri > Myctophiformes > Myctophidae > Nannobrachium > Nannobrachium achirus. Next base: position 61,779,735 of record NC_137824.1, on the reverse strand, counting down.
CAGTGTTCTTCCTTCATGGAAGGATTTAAAAACAGGGATCACCCAGGCTTAGCGGCCTGAAGACCATGCTGGTCGCTACACGTTGGTCATCCTGTTTAATAGAGAATAAGTCATGTTTCAGGTGAACTTTTCCTTTAATGTATTCTCTTTGGGTCGATGAGAATAACTAACATTTGATATAAATATACATATTGTCATATTCCTTTTATTTTAAGTGGGTCACCATCACTCTGACATCACACAAGTTAGTTCAAAGAATTCATGGATGACGCAATAAATGTCTCAAGTATAAAAACAACCAGTGATTCTTTTTATCTGTACAGACAATTAAAACATGCTAGCTAACGACACAGCTTCATACAAACTCAACCATCACATTTCAACTGATTTCTATGGTATGTTAAAAAGAAATCCTCATCATATCTATCTATCTATCTATCTATCTATCTATCTATCTATCTATCTATCTCTCTATCTATCTATCTATGATACCTTATAATCTTTTTATAATTTATACAGTAAAATCCTCAATGTTCAGGTAACTCAGAGTACAAATGGAACCAAATGGACCCTTACAGGTTAGAGTTCTCAACGGGCCTGAAAATTAAGGCCCGGCCCTAACTGGGCCCTACTGGGCCCTAACTGAGCCCGAGGCCCTACCCGGCCCGACTAATTAGCATACATTTTAGGCCCTAGTAAATGTCAGTCGGGTTTGGGCAGAATTTGAGAACTCTATTACAGCTCGTTAACTTTTGATTTGTACACTCTCAGAGTTACAGAGCTGTAAGGGTCCTTTTGGAACCCTTGGGGGTCCCTGGACCAGTGAACCAGACATGTAGATTCATATCTCATCTTACTGTACATTCAGACATGTTTACAGTAGATCTCTCTGTAGTTCATGTGTGTGTAGATCCATCCATCCATCCATCCATCCATCCAGGTGCTTGTAGATCATACATCATGTGCATAGTCTTGTAGATCCATCCAGGTGCTTGTAGATCTATAGATCCATTCAGGACTGGCTACCTGTCAGCAGAGAGAGAGAGAGAGAGAGAGAGAGAGAGAGAGAGAGAGAGAGAGAGAGAGAGAGAGAGAGAGAGAGATCAGGGCTCATCCCTAATGTCCACATATGATCTCCATATATGGGCATAAAAGCGATTGTATCCCAGATGATGCCCTGTTAGAGAGATCCCTGTGATGCCAGGGGAACAAATCCATGTATGCCCATATATGGAGATCCCTAATGATGTCATCGATATACATCACTGGCCAGATGGCCAAGACATGGCCCATATCTGTGTGGCTGGATCAGATAGGGATCTCCATGTATGGGCATAAAATGGATTTGTAATTCTGGCATCACAGGGATCTCCTTATCTCCATATATGGGCATAAAGGGGATTATGTGTGACATCACACTGCACCCAGCCCCGTGAGAGGAGAGCAGACAGAGAATTCCCTTGATCAAGATTCCACTCAAGTCAAATGTATCTATTCTAAATCATCCACACAAGGCTATGTTTATAATTAAGCAATATTACACGAGAGGGTGTGCATTAACACTGTTATCCTGCACGACAGCCTTACCGCAGGAACCAGCCGACAGGCGAGTTCCGTAGGCAGGGCTGGAGTGCCAGATAACCGTGTTAATGCAGACCCTCGAGTGTAATATTGCGATTATACAACTGTTGCCCTTAAAAAAAAAAAAACACATCAACTTTATTTCATTGTAATTAAGATATTCGATAGGAATTTGTAATTTTTTAATGCCACATTTAGCTACTATGTCCCTGAACATCACATGAAAACCGCTAGCCTAGCCGCCTAGCATAGTGTGGGGAGAGAGGAGCGCTTGCTGTCTTTCGTGACCAACGCAGCTGATTTCTTTACTTGATGAGAGACCGTGCAGTAGTGCTCGTTATATGCACGGGTGGAGAGCCTGTTTTCCATTGAGAGCCGGACTACCTGTTGTATAATAATAATAATTATACAACAGGTAGTCCGGCTCTCAATGGAAAACGCAGGCTCTCCAACCGTGCATATAACGAGCACAGATGCACTGCTAGACCTGGGCCTAATCACATGAAGAATGTATCACTCCGCCACTGCGACTCTATTGCCTGATTATCCCATATATGGCACAGCTGCGCCCTCTGTAGGGGAAAACACAGTAGCAGCTTGCAGTGCAAACTAGCTACTCAGACCGGAGAACAACTTGTTACACTACTATCCCGTTGGAAATGGATTTCACTGTTAATTTCGATATATTTGTTGGACTTACTTTAGATGAAGATGATAAGGAGAACGCGAAACCAACCAGACATTGTGCTTTGTCAAAGGAAGAGCTCGACAAGTTAGAGAAGTAAAGGTTTGAACTCAATACAGCCAGGACAACTACTTGGGCTGTGAAATGTTTCCGGGACTTGTTGTTGTCATACAATGGTATCGTGCAGCGGAAATAGCCGATCTACAAGTAACAACGCGGCGCGACGCGCGATACGGTCGTACGGCGGAGCATAGCCTATTGGAACTGACAGCTCAGCTGTGGTGATTGCTGCCTCAGTGACTGGCTGCGCTCACAGCACAGCGCTTTTTAATCAACAACAGGGACTATTTAATGTCAGTCAAACTCTTCCAAGGAATCAGATTAGCGATTGTTTAAATTGTGAATTGCCCCACAGTGTGAATAGCCTATAGGCTACTTTGATGTGTTTTGTTTGTTGGTGGTTGTATAGTGATGCTCGGCGGAACTCGCCTACGGCTCGTTCCTGACCGCATCAGTGTTGTGCAAATAATTCAGTTATCCCACACCCTCGAGTGTAATATTGCTTAAATAGCCTTGTGTCAGTTAACTTATAGTCCTGTATCACCACCAGGCACCAGACAGTCAAAGATACGTTTTGAAATGCAAGTGAGACGGATTTAGCTGAATGAAAAACACTCGCCGCTCGCCGAAAAAATAGATTTTTTGAAAATGAGAATCGATTCTGAATCTTACCATGTTAGAAACACAATTCAAATTCAAATTGATTTTTTCCTGCACCCCTAATATATATTAGTGTATATTTACAGTACAGTAGGATATATTTACAGTAGTATATATTAGTGTATATTTACAGTAGCATATATTAGGATATAGTTACAGTAGCATATATTAGTGTATATTTACAGTACAGTAGTATATATTAGTGTATATTTACAGTAGCATATATTAGGATATAGTTACAGTAGCATATATTAGTGTATATTTACAGTACAGTAGTATATATTAGTGTATATTTACAGTACAGTAGTATATATTAGTGTATATTTACAGTACAGTAGGATACATTCGTGTATATTTACAGTACAGTAGGATATATCTACAGTGATTATATATTATTTAGTGTATATTTACAGTAAGGTGTCAGATGCTTGTCCAATAGGAACGTAGCTCTGCTCCTCAGCTCCTCCTCTGTGTTGAACTGAATGGATTCCAGCAGTGGAACGCCTCCTCCAATCACAAACTCTGAACACACCTGGAGAATGGTCACATGTTCATTAAACTAAACACACCTGGAGAATGGTCACATGACCATTAAACTAAACACATCTGGAGAATGGTCACATGATCATTAAACTAAACACACCTGGAGAATGGTCACATGTTCATTAAACTAAACACATCTGGAGAATGGTCACATGATCATTAAACTAAACACACCTGGAGAATGGACACATGATCATTAAACTAAACACACCTGGAGAATGGTCACATGTTCATTAGACTAAACACCTGGAGAATGGACACATGTTCATTAAACTAAACACCTGGAGAATGGTCACATGTTCATTAAACTGAACACACCTGGAGAATGGTCACATGATCATTAAACTAAACACACCTGGAGAATGGTCACATGATCATTAAACTAAACACACCTGGAGAATGGTCACATGATCATTAAACTAAACACATCTGGAGAATGGTCACATGTTCATTAAACTAAACACACCTGGAGAATGGTCACATGTTCATTTAAACTAAACACACCTGGAGAATGGTCACATGATCATTAAACTAAACACACCTGGAGAATGGTCACATGATCATTAAACTAAACACCTGGAGAATGGTCACATGATCATTAAACTAAACACACCTGGAGAATGGACACATGTTCATTAAACTAAACACACCTGGAGAATGGTCACATGATCATTAAACTAAACACCTGGAGAATGGTCACATGATCATTAAACTAAACACACCTGGAGAATGGTCACATGATCATTAAACTAAACACACCTGGAGAATGGTCACATGATCATTAAACTAAACACACCTGGAGAATGGTCACATGATCATTAAACTAAACACACCTGGAGAATGGTCACATGTTCATTAAACTAAACACACCTGGAGAATGGACACATGTTCATTAAACTAAACACACCTGGAGAATGGTCACATGTTCATTAAACTAAACACACCTGGAGAATGGACACATGTTCATTAAACTAAACACCTGGAGAATGGTCACATGTTCATTAAACTGAACACACCTGGAGAATGGACACATGTTCATTAAACTAAACACACCTGGAGAATGGTCACATGTTCATTAAACTAAACACACCTGGAGAATGGTCACATGATCATTAAACTAAACACACCTGGAGAATGGTCACATGATCATTAAACTAAACACACCTGGAGAATGGTCACATGTTCATTAAACTAAACACACCTGGAGAATGGTCACATGTTCATTAAACTGAACACATCTGGAGAATGGTCACATGTTCATTAAACTAAACACACCTGGAGAATGGTCACATGATCATTAAACTAAACACACCTGGAGAATGGTCACATGTTCATTAAACTGAACACATCTGGAGAATGGTCACATGTTCATTAAACTAAACACATCTGGAGAATGGTCACATGTTCATTAAACTAAACACACCTGGAGAATGGTCACATGATCATTAAACTAAACACACCTGGAGAATGGTCACATGACCATTAAACTAAACACACCTGGAGAATGGACACATGTTCATTAAACTAAACACACCTGGAGAATGGTCACATGTTCATTAAACTAAACACACCTGGAGAATGGTCACATGTTCATTAAACTAAACACACCTGGAGAATGGTCACATGTTCATTAAACTAAACACATCTGGAGAATGGACACATGTTCATTAAACTAAACACACCTGGAGAATGGTCACATGTTCATTAAACTAAACACACCTGGAGAATGGTCACATGATCATTAAACTAAACCCACCTGGATAATGGTCACATGTTCATTAAACTAAACACACCTGGAGAATGGTCACATGATCATTAAACTAAACACACCTGGAGAATGGTCACATGACCATTAAACTAAACACACCTGGAGAATGGTCACATGTTCATTAAACTAAACACACCTGGAGAATGGTCACATGTTCATTAAACTAAACACACCTGGAGAATGGTCACATGATCATTAAACTAAACACACCTGGAGAATGGTCACATGTTCATTAAACTAAACACCTGGAGAATGGTCACATGTTCATTAAACTAAACACCTGGAGAATGGTCACATGTTCATTAAACTAAACACACCTGGAGAATGGTCACATGTTCATTAAACTAAACACACCTGGAGAATGGTCACATGTTCATTAAACTAAACACACCTGGAGAATGGTCACATGTTCATTAAACTAAACACACCTGGAGAATGGTCACATGTTCATTAAACTAAACACATCTGGAGAATGGTCACATGATCATTAAACTAAACACATCTGGAGAATGGTCACATGGTCATTAAACTAAACACATCTGGAGAATGGTCACATGTTCATTAAACTAAACACACCTGGAGAATGGTCACATGTTCATTAAACTAAACACATCTGGAGAATGGTCACATGATCATTAAACTAAACACATCTGGAGAATGGTCACATGTTCATTAAACTGAACACATCTGGAGAATGGTCACATGATCATTAAACTAAACACATCTGGAGAATGGTCACATGGTCATTAAACTAAACACACCTGGAGAATGGTCACATGATCATTAAACTAAACACCTGGAGAATGGTCACATGTTCATTAAACTAAACACACCTGGAGAATGGTCACATGTTCATTAAACTAAACACACCTGGAGAATGGTCACATGATCATTAAACTAAACACATCTGGAGAATGGTCACATGGTCATTAAACTAAACACACCTGGAGAATGGTCACATGTTCATTAAACTAAACACACCTGGAGAATGGTCACATGATCATTAAACTAAACACATCTGGAGAATGGTCACATGTTCATTAAACTAAACACACCTGGAGAATGGTCACATGATCATTAAACTAAACACATCTGGAGAATGGTCACATGGTCATTAAACTAAACACACCTGGAGAATGGTCACATGTTCATTAAACTAAACACATCTGGAGAATGGTCACATGTTCATTAAACTGAACACATCTGGAGAATGGTCACATGATCATTAAACTAAACACATCTGGAGAATGGTCACATGGTCATTAAACTAAACACACCTGGAGAATGGTCACATGTTCATTAAACTAAACACATCTGGAGAATGGACACATGATCATTAAACTAAACACCTGGAGAATGGTCACATGATCATTAAACTAAACACACCTGGAGAATGGTCACATGTTCATTAAACTAAACACCTGGAGAATGGTCACATGATCATTAAACTAAACACACCTGGAGAATGGTCACATGTTCATTAAACTAAACACATCTGGAGAATGGACACATGTTCATTAAACTAAACACACCTGGAGAATGGTCACATGATCATTAAACTAAACACACCTGGAGAATGGTCACATGATCATTAAACTAAACACCTGGAGAATGGTCACATGATCATTAAACTAAACACACCTGGAGAATGGTCACATGTTCATTAAACTAAACACACCTGGAGAATGGTCACATGTTCATTAAACTAAACACACCTGGAGAATGGTCACATGTTCATTAAACTAAACACACCTGGAGAATGGTCACATGTTCATTAAACTAAACACACCTGGAGAATGGTCACATGTTCATTAAACTAAACACACCTGGAGAATGGTCACATGTTCATTAAACTAAACACACCTGGAGAATGGTCACATGATCATTAAACTAAACACACCTGGAGAATGGTCACATGATCATTAAACTAAACACACCTGGAGAATGGTCACATGTTCATTAAACTAAACACACCTGGAGAATGGTCACATGTTCATTAAACTAAACACCTGGAGAATGGTCACATGTTCATTAAACTAAACACACCTGGAGAATGGTCACATGTTCATTAAACTAAACACACCTGGAGAATGGTCACATGATCATTAAACTAAACACACCTGGAGAATGGTCACATGATCATTAAACTAAACACACCTGGAGAATGGTCACATGTTCATTAAACTAAACACACCTGGAGAATGGTCACATGATCATTAAACTAAACACACCTGGAGAATGGTCACATGTTCATTAAACTAAACACACCTGGAGAATGGACACATGTTCATTAAACTAAACACACCTGGAGAATGGTCACATGTTCATTAAACTAAACACCTGGAGAATGGTCACATGTTCATTAAACTAAACACACCTGGAGAATGGTCACATGTTCATTAAACTAAACACACCTGGAGAATGGTCACATGATCATTAAACTAAACACACCTGGAGAATGGTCACATGATCATTAAACTAAACACACCTGGAGAATGGTCACATGTTCATTAAACTAAACACACCTGGAGAATGGTCACATGTTCATTAAACTAAACACACCTGGAGAATGGTCACATGATCATTAAACTAAACACACCTGGAGAATGGTCACATGATCATTAAACTAAACACACCTGGAGAATGGTCACATGTTCATTAAACTAAACACACCTGGAGAATGGACACATGTTCATTAAACTAAACACACCTGGAGAATGGTCACATGTTCATTAAACTAAACACACCTGGAGAATGGTCACATGATCATTAAACTAAACACACCTGGAGAATGGTCACATGATCATTAAACTAAACACACCTGGAGAATGGTCACATGTTCATTAAACTAAACACACCTGGAGAATGGTCACATGTTCATTAAACTGAACACATCTGGAGAATGGTCACATGTTCATTAAACTAAACACACCTGGAGAATGGTCACATGATCATTAAACTAAACACACCTGGAGAATGGTCACATGTTCATTAAACTAAACACACCTGGAGAATGGTCACATGATCATTAAACTAAACACACCTGGAGAATGGTCACATGATCATTAAACTAAACACACCTGGAGAATGGTCACATGTTCATTAAACTAAACACACCTGGAGAATGGTCACATGATCATTAAACTAAACACACCTGGAGAATGGTCACATGTTCATTAAACTAAACACACCTGGAGAATGGTCACATGATCATTAAACTAAACACACCTGGAGAATGGTCACATGTTCATTAAACTAAACACACCTGGAGAATGGACACATGTTCATTAAACTAAACACACCTGGAGAATGGACACATGTTCATTAAACTAAACACTGGATTAATATAGACTCATGTTCATTAAAGTAATTAATTCATCCATGATATAAACACAATCCTGTCAAAAATAGCAGATATGAGCTTGTAGATCTGCTAATTTGTCTTTGAATGAATGCATGTTGTTTGAGCAGAATGAATGCATGTTGTTTGAGCAGAGTCAGATGGTTGCTTGTGGAGATCAGATCTGGCACAACATAATATGTCTGAGATGGGAAGAAAGCTCTATGGCTTGTTTATGCTTTTGATTGATTGATTGATTGATTGATTGATTGAAGACTTTATTGTCAGTTTGCATAGAAAAAGGTACAGTTTCATGACGGTACAGTTCACTGGTACAAGGTCAACTAAAAGGAGATCCTAGAAAAGACTAAGCTTATTTCCACAGGAAACCATTGAAGTATCTCATATAACATTGAATGACAGATGGATAGAACACAGTACTATGCAGTAGATATAGTCAAGAAAAAAGTAAATCAAAATAAAATAAACAGTGCAAAAAATATATCCAGTAGGTAAATACAAAGGAGGGTCAGGGGAGACTGGACTAGGTTTGTTATTGCCAGGTGCGAACGGCTGCCGCCTGTAAGTGGTTTTTCAGGGTGATTTTAAAGGATGCTAGTGATCAACACTCCTTTAAGGAGGTCCTTTGTACTCAATTCACAGAGAATGGGTGGACTTTGACATGAGAAGCTCTGATCTGTGATGGTGTGATGGTTGGGAAGAGAACAGAGAACATCTGAGCATTTATTAACGCCTCTCTCTCTCTCTCCTCCTCACCCCAACAGACCTCTCTCTCTCTCTCTCTCTCTCTCCTCTCTCTCTCTCTCTCTGTCTCTCTCTCTGTCTCTCTCTCTCTCTCTCTCTCTCTCTCTCTCTCTCTCTCTCTGTCTCTCTCTCTCTCTCTCTGTCTCTCTCTGTCTGTCTCTCTCTCTCTCTCTCTCTCTCTCTCTCTCTCTCTCTGTCTCTCTCTCTGTCTCTCTCTCTCTCTCTCTGTCTCTCTCTGTCTGTCTCTCTCTCTCTCTCTCTCTCTCTCTGTCTCTCTGGCTGCCAAGCCGCCATCAGACGAACAATGGAGGTCACTTCAGTTAGCTCACCGCTAGCTCGCTGCCGACGCCGCCTGACACTTCTGGCCTGTCCGAGGTGACTGAGGCCTATTGTCCCCCCCCCCCCCCCCCCAATACAACCACCCCGCCGACACTTCCTGGCCTGTCCGAGGTGACTGAGGCCTATTGTCCCCCCCCCCCCCCCCCCCCCCCCCCAATACAACCACCCCGCCGACACTTCCTGGCCTGTCCGAGGTGACTGAGGCCTATTGTTCCCCCCCCCCCCAATACAACCACCCCGCCGACGGGTTGTGTTGGACAACAATAGACCCAGTCACCTCTGGGCGGTAAACAGCAGAACAATAGAAGACACCGCTGCATAATCCGACGTACGTCACCACATTCTCTGACGCTCTCTCTGCTAGCGGTCACAAACCGCATGAAGGACACTTTGTTTTGGGTTTTCTCACATTCCCGAGACAATTAACCCTTTACTAACGCATGCTGCCACCATTAGACGTCGACTCTGGTAGTTCCCCGACACGCTTATTGCATTTTTCGTATACTTTTTTCGTACACTTCGTACCTTTTAAAGTCGTCGCGGCGTCGGCGTGTCCATACGCTCAACGCGCCTTGCCCTTTTGGCAACAAGAGATTGCATGTTAATCCGTCAATCCATTTCAAAGCTACAAGCTAACTAGCTAGCACGGAAAGGCGGTACGGAGAAACGGAGAAACAAGAGAAATGGGCGTTTCCTGCAAAACATGGGAGCCAATGGAGATCTGGTTCTGAACCGGGGCGAGTTCCAAAATGCTCACACCGAGCGCACTCACATAGTACTTCGTATTGGCCAGTGCACTCAGTGCTGTGGCGGCCAGGACCATCGGGAATATCTTGGAAAACTGGTCACGTGGCAATCAATGAGTTAATTTGATGAACAATCTACACTGTAAAATCCTCAGTGTTCATTTAACTTTAACATCTCATCACTGAGCACCAAATTACTGCTACATCACAGCCTCAAAACCACTGCTGCATCACAGCCTCAAAACCACTGCTACATCACAGCCTCAAAACCACTGCTACATCACAGCCTCAAAACCACTGCTACATCACAGCCTCAAAACCACTGCTACATCACAGCCTCAAAACCACTGCTACATCACAGCCTCAAAACCACTGCTACATCACAGCCTCAAAACCACTGCTACATCACAGCATCAAAACCTGCTACATCACAGCCTCAAAACCTGCTACATCACAGCCTCAAAACCACTGCTACATCACAGCCTCAAAACCACTGCTACATCACAGCCTCAAAACCTGCTACATCACAGCCTCAAAACCACTGCTACATCACAGCATCAAAACCACTGCTACATCACAGCCTCAAAACCTGCTACATCACAGCCTCAAAACCACTGCTGCATCACAGCCTCAAAACCACTGCTACATCACAGCCTCAAAACCACTGCTACATCACAGCCTCAAAACCACTGCTACATCACAGCCTCAAAACCACTGCTACATCACAGCCTCAAAACCACTGCTACATCACAGCCTCAAAACCACTGCTACATCACAGCCTCAAAACCACTGCTACATCACAGCCTCAAAACCACTGCTACATCACAGCCTCAAAACCACTGCTGCATCACAGCCTCAGCCTCAAAACCACTGCTACATCACAGCCTCAATGAATGGTGGATGTTAAAGGTGATACACCATGAATTTTCACTTTTCCATTTTTTTAACCTTTTTTTGGAGTCCCACTAGCACCTTCTATCCTCACAAAGTCCCATTTCTGACCATTGCGTCTTTCTCTGTTTTTGGGAAGGCAGAGGTTAAAAGCTTTTCACAGGTTCTCAGAACAGGCTGTCCTGAGTTGCTGCCGTCGCTGATGTCAGCGACGGCACTCTACTTGCATTTGCCCTCCCCGCCCTTCAGGTCCAAACCAGAAGAAGCAGGCTGTCAAAATCCCATATTAAATAACCTGCCACAAATGCATGTCCAAGAAGTAAACAATCTACTAATGTCAGATTACCCAACCAGTGCAGCGTAAAAGATCTCGCAGAGTTCAATAAAAAAGCAAAGGACTGTGTCAAGAAATGGGAAACTGTCATATAATGCTTCAAAGACACGAAAAGAATAAGAAGATTAACATACAAAAGTGTACTAGTTATATTTTCTAATTAGGTGCTTCTGAATTGTTCCAGTGTGTTTGTGTCAGTGTAATCCATGTGCGCTGTGTTTGTCTGTTGACATGGAGCGACTAGTCGCAACACTTCCTTATCCACACACTGCTACTAGCTGGAACGTGCATGATGAGCTGTGCCTCCCTCCCCAAGTGGATGATCAGTTGATTTTGAATCTGTTTGCGACACTGACTCACTACTCAGTCAGTGCTCTGTGTCTCGCGACTGCGAACCGGATCCCATCGTTCATTTAAAAGAGCCGTTCAAGAGAGCCGAATCGTTCGCGAACGTCTCACCTTTACTGCCGACGGGGCAGCGTCTTCTATCGTTGTGCATGCAGTGCTGTGCGGTAATGTTGTTACGTGCGTTGTGCTCGCACCGAAAACACCGTGCATCGTGACAACCCTGCTATTGTACCCTACCCTGCTTACCCTTACCAATACCATTCTATATTAATGAGCAATATGAAGAGGTTTATTATAGATCATATTTCCTGTGGATTAGCCTACAATCATGTTTCATGTTCCAGTAGGTGTAATACTGTAGCCTAATTCAGGTGTAGGACATGTAGTGTTTGTTGCGACCGTAGGTCGCATTTACTATCAAACCCTGCACAAAGTGTAAGTCCGTCCGTCCGTCAGTCCGTCAGTCTGTCTGTCACACCTCACACGTCACACTCTTGCCCTGCTCATATCTCCGCAACCGTTGCCCCGATCCATGCCAAATTTTGCACACACCTTCCTTACCTGCCAAACTACAACCTCCAAGGACCCCCGGAGCTCCAGGGACCCCCAGGTCCCTGGGGGACCCCCAGATGTAAAAAATGACCAAATGTGCTAAACTGACCAAATGACCACCCCCACGAGGCAGCTCACGGGGAATTCCCGGGGACCACCCACTCCTGGTGCTCCAGAACGGATGCAAAAGTGGTGGCGCCCCCAGTGGAGGACCCCCTACACTGCAGCTCACATAAAATGCCGTAACTCCGGCTAGGAGCGACCGGGACAGCCGGGGCCGGTACCTATTCGTCCGCCTTGCCGGCGCGGAGACCCCACCCCTCATTTCTCACATGGCCCTCTTCTAGCGCCACCATGAGGCCGATTCTTGCAAAACACATTTTTGGACACTGCTCCTACAATTTTTGCCCTAAAATCACGCAAATCGGTACACAGTATGTCTACACTCATCCCATCAACATGAATCTCTCCCATATAGCGCCACCTCCAGGCCGATTTTTAAAAACACATTTTTGGACACTGCTCCTACAGATTTTGCCCTAAAATCACGAAAATCACTACACAGTATGTCTACACTCATGTCATCAACATGGATCAGGAAGATTTTGGCAAAACACATTTTTGCCCTATTTGTGGAGATCAGTGACCTACGGTCGCTTATCTCCCGATTAGGGAGTCTTACTGGTATTGCGTGTCTAAATGCAGTTTTCTATGCATTTTGTTCTTTTTTTTTTTTAAGGTGATGATAGGGCTGTCAGCATTATGTGGTCTAGCGTCCAGCACCATGTAGAGTAGCTCTATTGTTACCTGTAGCCTAGCGGTGTTACCTGTGGTCTAGCGGTGTTACCTGTGGTCTAGCGGTCAGCACCATGTGCAGCAGCTCCAGACTCAGGGTGACGACGTGAGGGTCGCTCATCTTCAGAGTGACGGTCAGAGCTGACAGAACATCTGGACCAGCCAGGAGGTCACCATGGTGATGAGCCATGTTACACATCACTCGAAGTACCTAGACATACAAATATTTAAATATTACACAACCATAAGTACCTATAAACATGAATATTACCCTGAGTACCTGAACAAAATATTACCAGTAAGACTCCCTAATCGGGAGATAAGCGACCGTAGGTGGCTTATCTCCACAAATAAGGCAAAAATGTGTTTTTCCAAAATCTTCCTGATCCATGTTGATGACATGAGTGTAGACATGCTGTGTAGTGATATTCGTGATTTTAGGGCAAAAACTGTAGGAGCAGTGTCCAAAAATGTTTTAAAAATCGGCCTGAAGGTGGCGCTAGAATAGTAGAATGTGAGAAATGAGGGGTGGGGTCTCCGCGTTGCCTTGGCGGACGAATAGGTACCGGCCCCGGCTCTCCCCGACGCTCCTAGCCCGAGTTACGGCATTTTATGTGCGCTGCAGTGGCAGGGGGTCCTCCACTGGGGGCGCCACCACTTTTGCATCCGTTCTGGAGCACCAGGAGTCGGTGGTCCCCGGGAATTCCCCGTGAGCAGCCCCGTTGGGGTGGTCATTTGGTCATTTTTGCACATTTGGTCATTTTTTACATCTGGGGGTCCCCCAGGGACCTGGGGGTCCCTGGGGCTCCGGGGGTCCTTGGAGGTTGTAGTTTGGCAGGCAAGGAGTGTGTGTGTAAAATATGGCATGGATCGGGTCAACGGGTGCGGAGATATAAGCCGGGAAAAAGTGTGACGTGTGACGTGTGAGCACATTTGGTCATTTTTTACATCTGGGGGTCCCTGGGGCTCCGGGGGTCCTTGGAGGTTGTAGTTTGGCAGTCAAGGAGTGTGTGTGCAAAATTTGGCATGGATGGGGGCAACGGTTGTGGAGATATGAGCAGGGCAAAAGTGTGACGGACTGACTGACTGACTCACTGACAGACAGCCTGTGGAGGTTTTGGTAGTAAATGCGACCTACGGTCGCAAAAATACTTGATCAAACTTTTCAAAAATAGCAGATCTACAAGCTCGCAGGTGCCGCACTGTGAGCTTGTATATCTGCTATTTTTCAAGCATGAAATATTGCCAGGTCTTAATCATTTTACAAGCAGGAGCCTAGAGGTGAGTCTGGTCTACATCAGATTGTTACATTATAGAATAGAGCCTGGTCTACATCAGATTGTTACATTATAGAATAGAGCTGGTCTACATCAGAATGTTACATTATAGAACAGAGCTGGTCTACATCAGATTGTTACATTATAGAATAGAGTCTGGTCTACATCAGATTGTTACATTATAGAATAGAGTCTGGTCTACATCAGATTGTTACATTATAGAATATAGTCTGGTCTACATCAGATTGTTACATTATAGAATAGAGCTGGTCTACATCAGATTGTTACATTATAGAATAGAGTCTGGTCTACATCAGATTGTTACATTATAGAATAGAGTCTGGTCTACATCAGATTGTTACATTATAGAATAGAGTCTGGTCTACATCAGATTGTTACATTATAGAATAGAGCTGGTCTACATCAGATTGTTACATTATAGAATAGAGTCTGGTCTACATCAGATTGTTACATTATAGAATAGAGTCTGGTCTACATCAGATTGTTACATTATAGAATAGAGTCTGGTCTACATCAGATTGTTACATTATAGAATAGAGTCTGGTCTACATCAGATTGTTACATTATAGAATAGAGTCTGGTCTACATCAGATTGTTACATTATAGAATAGAGTCTGGTCTACATCAGATTGTTACATTATAGAATAGAGCTGGTCTACATCAGATTGTTACATTATAGAATAGAGTCTGGTCTACATCAGATTGTTACATTATAGAATAGAGTCTGGTCTACATCAGATTGTTACATTATAGAATAGAGTCTGGTCTACATCAGATTGTTACATTATAGAATAGAGTCTGGTCTACATCAGATTGTTACATTATAGAATAGAGTCTGGTCTACATCAGATTGTTACATTATAGAATAGAGTCTGGTCTACATCAGATTGTTACATTATAGAATAGAGCTGGTCTACATCAGATTGTTACATTATAGAATAGAGTCTGGTCTACATCAGATTGTTACATTATAGAATAGAGTCTGGTCTACATCAGATTGTTACATTATAGAATAGAGTCTGGTCTACATCAGATTGTTACATTATAGAATAGAGTCTGGTCTACATCAGATTGTTACATTATAGAATAGAGTCTGGTCTACATCAGATTGTTACATTATAGAATAGAGTCTGGTCTACATCAGATTGTTACATTATAGAATAGAGTCTGGTCTACATCAGATTGTTACATTATAGAATAGAGTCTGGTCTACATCAGATTGTTACATTATAGAATAGAGTCTGGTCTACATCAGATTGTTACATTATAGAATAGAGTCTGGTCTACATCAGATTGTTACATTATAGAATAGAGTCTGGTCTACATCAGATTGTTACATTATAGAATAGAGCTGGTCTACATCAGATTGTTACATTATAGAATAGAGTCTGGTCTACATCAGATTGTTACATTATAGAATAGAGTCTGGTCTACATCAGATTGTTACATTATAGAATAGAGCTGGTCTACATCAGATTGTTACATTATAGAACAGAGTCTGGTCTACATCAGATTGTTACATTATAGAATAGAGTCTGGTCTACATCAGATTGTTACATTATAGAATAGAGCTGGTCTACATCAGATTGTTACATTATAGAATAGAGTCTGGTCTACATCAGATTGTTACATTATAGAATAGAGCTGGTCTACATCAGATTGTTACATTATAGAATAGAGTCTGGTCTACATCAGATTGTTACATTATAGAATAGAGCTGGTCTACATCAGATTGTTACATTATAGAATAGAGTCTGGTCTACATCAGATTGTTACATTATAGAATAGAGTCTGGTCTACATCAGATTGTTACATTATAGAACAGAGTCTGGTCTACATCAGATTGTTACATTATAGAATAGAGTCTGGTCTACATCAGATTGTTACATTATAGAATAGAGTCTGGTCTACATCAGATTGTTACATTATAGAATAGAGCTGGTCTACATCAGATTGTTACATTATAGAATAGAGTCTGGTCTACATCAGATTGTTACATTATAGAATAGAGTCTGGTCTACATCAGATTGTTACATTATAGAATAGAGCTGGTCTACATCAGATTGTTACATTATAGAATAGAGTCTGGTCTACATCAGATTGTTACATTATAGAATAGAGTCTGGTCTACATCAGATTGTTACATTATAGAATAGAGCTGGTCTACATCAGATTGTTACATTATAGAATAGAGCTGGTCTACATCAGATTGTTACATTATAGAATAGAGCTGGTCTACATCAGATTGTTACATTATAGAATAGAGTCTGGTCTACATCAGATTGTTACATTATAGAATAGAGCTGGTCTACATCAGATTGTTACATTATAGAATAGAGCTGGTCTACATCAGATTGTTACATTATAGAATAGAGTCTGGTCTACATCAGATTGTTACATTATAGAATAGAGCTGGTCTACATCAGATTGTTACATTATAGAATAGAGCTGGTCTCCATCAGATTGTTACATTATAGAATAGAGCTGGTCTACATCAGATTGTTACATTATAGAATAGAGTCTGGTCTACATCAGATTGTTACAAAATAGAATAGAGTCTGGTCTACATCAGATTGTTACATTATAGAATAGAGTCTGGTCTACATCAGATTGTTACATTATAGAATAGAGCTGGTCTACATCAGATTGTTACATTATAGAATAGAGCTGGTCTACATCAGATTGTTACATTATAGAATAGAGCTGGTCTACATCAGATTGTTACATTATAGAACAGAGTCTGGTCTACATCAGATTGTTACATTATAGAACAGAGTCTGGTCTACATCAGATTGTTACATTATAGAATAGAGCTGGTCTACATCAGATTGTTACATTATAGAATAGAGTCTGGTCTACATCAGATTGTTACATTATAGAATAGAGTCTGGTCTACATCAGATTGTTACATTATAGAATAGAGCTGGTCTACATCAGATTGTTACATTATAGAATAGAGCTGGTCTACATCAGATTGTTACATTATAGAATAGAGTCTGGTCTACATCAGATTGTTACATTATAGAATAGAGCTGGTCTACATCAGATTGTTACATTATAGAATAGAGTCTGGTCTACATCAGATTGTTACATTATAGAATAGAGTCTGGTCTACATCAGATTGTTACATTATAGAATAGAGTCTGGTCTACATCAGATTGTTACATTATAGAATAGAGTCTGGTCTACATCAGATTGTTACATTATAGAATAGAGTCTGGTCTACATCAGATTGTTACATTATAGAATAGAGCTGGTCTACATCAGATTGTTACATTATAGAATAGAGTCTGGTCTACATCAGATTGTTACATTATATAATAGAGTCTGGTCTACATCAGATTGTTACATTATAGAATAGAGTCTGGTCTACATCAGATTGTTACATTATAGAATAGAGCTGGTCTACATCAGATTGTTACATTATAGAATAGAGCTGGTCTACATCAGATTGTTACATTATAGAATAGAGCTGGTCTACATCAGATTGTTACATTATAGAATAGAGTCTGGTCTACATCAGATTGTTACATTATAGAACAGAGTCTGGTCTACATCAGATTGTTACATTATAGAATAGAGTCTGGTCTACATCAGATTGTTACATTATAGAATAGAGTCTGGTCTACATCAGATTGTTACATTATAGAATAGAGCTGGTCTACATCAGATTGTTACATTATAGAATAGAGCTGGTCTACATCAGATTGTTACATTATAGAATAGAGTCTGGTCTACATCAGATTGTTACATTATAGAATAGAGCTGGTCTACATCAGATTGTTACATTATAGAATAGAGTCTGGTCTACATCAGATTGTTACATTATAGAATAGAGTCTGGTCTACATCAGATTGTTACATTATAGAATAGAGTCTGGTCTACATCAGATTGTTACATTATAGAATAGAGTCTGGTCTACATCAGATTGTTACATTATAGAATAGAGTCTGGTCTACATCAGATTGTTACATTATAGAATAGAGTCTGGTCTACATCAGATTGTTACATTATAGAATAGAGTCTGGTCTACATCAGATTGTTACATTATAGAATAGAGTCTGGTCTACATCAGATTGTTACATTATAGAATAGAGTCTGGTCTACATCAGATTGTTACATTATAGAATAGAGTCTGGTCTACATCAGATTGTTACATTATAGAATAGAGCTGGTCTACATCAGATTGTTACATTATAGAATAGAGTCTGGTCTACATCAGATTGTTACATTATAGAATAGAGTCTGGTCTACATCAGATTGTTACATTATAGAATAGAGTCTGGTCTACATCAGATTGTTACATTATAGAATAGAGTCTGGTCTACATCAGATTGTTACATTATAGAATAGAGTCTGGTCTACATCAGATTGTTACATTATAGAATAGAGTCTGGTCTACATCAGATTGTTACATTATAGAATAGAGTCTGGTCTACATCAGATTGTTACATTATAGAATAGAGTCTGGTCTACATCAGATTGTTACATTATAGAATAGAGTCTGGTCTACATCAGATTGTTACATTATAGAATAGAGTCTGGTCTACATCAGATTGTTACATTATAGAACAGAGTCTGGTCTACATCAGATTGTTACATTATAGAATAGAGTCTGGTCTACATCAGATTGTTACATTATAGAATAGAGTCTGGTCTACATCAGATTGTTACATTATAGAATAGAGTCTGGTCTACATCAGATTGTTACATTATAGAAAAGAGTCTGGTCTACATCAGATTGTTACATTATAGAACAGAGTCTGGTCTACATCAGATTGTTACATTATAGAATAGAGTCTGGTCTACATCAGATTGTTACATTATAGAATAGAGTCTGGTCTACATCAGATTGTTACATTATAGAATAGAGCTGGTCTACATCAGATTGTTACATTATAGAATAGAGTCTGGTCTACATCAGATTGTTACATTATAGAATAGAGTCTGGTCTACATCAGATTGTTACATTATAGAATAGAGTCTGGTCTACATCAGATTGTTACATTATAGAATAGAGCTGGTCTACATCAGATTGTTACATTATAGAATAGAGTCTGGTCTACATCAGATTGTTACATTATAGAATAGAGTCTGGTCTACATCAGATTGTTACATTATAGAATAGAGTCTGGTCTACATCAGATTGTTACATTATAGAATAGAGTCTGGTCTACATCAGATTGTTACATTATAGAATAGAGCTGGTCTACATCAGATTGTTACATTATAGAATAGAGTCTGGTCTACATCAGATTGTTACATTATAGAATAGAGTCTGGTCTACATCAGATTGTTACATTATAGAATAGAGTCTGGTCTACATCAGATTGTTACATTATAGAATAGAGTCTGGTCTACATCAGATTGTTACAGAGTCTGGTCTACATCAGATTGTTACATTATAGAATAGAGTCTGGTCTACATCAGATTGTTACATTATAGAATAGAGTCTGGTCTACATCAGATTGTTACATTATAGAACAGAGTCTGGTCTACATCAGATTGTTACATTATAGAATAGAGTCTGGTCTACATCAGATTGTTACATTATAGAATAGAGTCTGGTCTACATCAGATTGTTACATTATAGAATAGAGTCTGGTCTACATCAGATTGTTACATTATAGAAAAGAGTCTGGTCTACATCAGATTGTTACATTATAGAACAGAGTCTGGTCTACATCAGATTGTTACATTATAGAATAGAGTCTGGTCTACATCAGATTGTTACATTATAGAATAGAGTCTGGTCTACATCAGATTGTTACATTATAGAATAGAGCTGGTCTACATCAGATTGTTACATTATAGAATAGAGTCTGGTCTACATCAGATTGTTACATTATAGAATAGAGTCTGGTCTACATCAGATTGTTACATTATAGAATAGAGTCTGGTCTACATCAGATTGTTACATTATAGAATAGAGCTGGTCTACATCAGATTGTTACATTATAGAATAGAGTCTGGTCTACATCAGATTGTTACATTATAGAATAGAGTCTGGTCTACATCAGATTGTTACATTATAGAATAGAGTCTGGTCTACATCAGATTGTTACATTATAGAATAGAGTCTGGTCTACATCAGATTGTTACATTATAGAATAGAGCTGGTCTACATCAGATTGTTACATTATAGAATAGAGTCTGGTCTACATCAGATTGTTACATTATAGAATAGAGTCTGGTCTACATCAGATTGTTACATTATAGAATAGAGTCTGGTCTACATCAGATTGTTACATTATAGAATAGAGTCTGGTCTACATCAGATTGTTACAGAGTCTGGTCTACATCAGATTGTTACATTATAGAATAGAGTCTGGTCTACATCAGATTGTTACATTATAGAATAGAGCTGGTCTACATCAGATTGTTACATTATAGAATAGAGCTGGTCTACATCAGATTGTTACATTATAGAATAGAGTCTGGTCTACATCAGATTGTTACATTATAGAATAGAGTCTGGTCTACATCAGATTGTTACATTATAGAATAGAGTCTGGTCTACATCAGATTGTTACATTATAGAATAGAGTCTGGTCTACATCAGATTGTTACATTATAGAACAGAGTCTGGTCTACATCAGATTGTTACATTATAGAATAGAGTCTGGTCTACATCAGATTGTTACATTATAGAATAGATTCTGGTCTACATCAGATTGTTACATTATAGAATAGAGTCTGGTCTACATCAGATTGTTACATTATAGAATAGAGTCTGGTCTACATCAGATTGTTACATTATAGAATAGAGTCTGGTCTACATCAGATTGTTACATTATAGAATAGAGTCTGGTCTACATCAGATTGTTACATTATAGAATAGAGTCTGGTCTACATCAGATTGTTACATTATAGAATAGAGTCTGGTCTACATCAGATTGTTACATTATAGAATAGAGCTGGTCTACATCAGATTGTTACATTATAGAATAGAGTCTGGTCTACATCAGATTGTTACATTATAGAATAGAGTCTGGTCTACATCAGATTGTTACATTATAGAATAGAGTCTGGTCTACATCAGATTGTTACATTATAGAATAGAGTCTGGTCTACATCAGATTGTTACATTATAGAATAGAGTCTGGTCTACATCAGATTGTTACATTATAGAATAGAGTCTGGTCTACATCAGATTGTTACATTTAGGGGTGGGCGATATGGCGATAATTATCATTGAGACGATACAATGTCTCCACGATATGCCTTTTCAGAGATATCCTTTTTATGGTGATACAATTGAGGGAGCCTTGTAAGAAATCCTGTTTAATCGTTAATACAGAGATTCATTGCAGAATTCAATTTAAACCTGCATTTTGGTCTAAATCAGTAGTTCTCAAACTTTAAAATGTCAAGGTATCCCCTTAACTCTGACAGTATACAAATGAAACCAAATGGACCCATAAGGGTCCATTTGGTTTCATTTGTATACTGTCAGAGTTACATACTTGTGAAGTTCAAATTAAACCTCCCAAAAGGAACCCAGAGAGTCTAGTTTTTGTCAAGTAACTTGAAAATAACCATAAAAACCAACGTGAAAAAGAATGGTGATATCATGTATCGTGATACAGCTTGGGAACATATGGTGATATTATATTTTTTCCATATCGCCCACCCTTAGTTAAATTATAGAATAGAGCTGCTCTAGTCTATCAGATACAACATTAGAGCTGATCATGGAATGTGATGTTAACAGGCTAACATCCGGAATCTGACACTTTCTATGAACACATGGGATGAGTGATAACAATGTTGAGATGACCAAACAGTTTCCACTGTTTAATGTGTTTCTGCCTCAGATTCTCTGCCAACATGTTAGAAGCAGACAATGAGAGGTGCTCTGTGTGAAGGAGGGAAGGAAGGTCTGAAGAAATAGATAAATAACCTCTGCTTTAATTCCTTAAGTGTCCGGAGTGTGCTGCGAGAGGCTGCGAGACAGGAAGCAGGTTGGGGTTCCAAAGGGAGAGTGACCGTGAACACACTAACACAGCTTCTGAACCATTCTTTATGATGACTGGGTTTTGGGTGCCCGAATGCACACATCTTTGCCCGAGTGAATCATAGACTGTAAAAACAATATGGACGAAGCGAAGACATTGGTTTCTATGCTGCGAAAATGACTTTTTTTTAGTCCCTTGCGTGGGTGTTGCCATCATTGTTTGAATGGTACCCCAGGAATCATAAGGAATGCTATTGGCTGCCAACGGTCACATGGAACCGCAGGGATACATGGGAGAATGTGGTCGGAGCCTCCCGAAATACAGCACACGAAGAAGAACACAGCCGGCTGGTATCAGTTTAGTTGGCCACGCCCCCCCCCGCAACTTTATCATCAATTTTAACATAAATGGGACCATATTTGCACAAAACGCATATCATGGTAATTGAAAGGCAGTTTTTTACTAGCGACAAGAACCATAAAGTATTTATGACAACGTTTATTAAGGTTAGAAAATCAAAGGGGAAAATGAATGGGGTCCAACGTAGACAAATACTTTTTGGTACCTCGCGGGGGGAAAACAGTGCAACTAGCGGCCAAATATAGGAAGTTTTAGTTCCGTATTGGATTTGTTTTAAATCGGCGGAACTATGCCCCTGGAGTGAAAACATCTGAAGACACCGGCTTGGCGTCTCCGTCTGTACAACCCCATTACACATAATGGAGCCCCCCTCCCCCAACAACATGGCGGCACCCGTCAGGGTTGAGTTCATCCTACGGAGCGCAGTAGGTCTTTAACAGCAACGTGTACGGTTCCTCCTAAACGCAGTAGGTCTTTAACAGCAACGTGTACGGTTCCTCCTAAACGCAGTAGGTCTTTAACAGCAACGTGTACGGTTCCTCCTAAACGCAGTAGGTCTTTAACAGCAACGTGTGGTTCCTCCTAAACGACCACCATCAGCAACAAGCAAAAAAAAATAAAACGTGGCTCTCTTCTACTCTTGTGGCAGCTTTACAGCCATGGGTTTAGACCCTAACCCTAACCCTAACCCTAACCCGTTTATAGCCATGGCCGAGTTTATAGGGATGCCAAGGGTGCACTTCAACCTCCTGGCCGCCAGGGGCCAATTTCCATAGGGCGAAAAAGTGCGTTATTTAGTCGAATTTGGAGGCGAAAGGCTACTAAAGCCCTCTCTCTCTCTCTCTCTCTCTCTCTCAAGCAAGCCAACTCTACCGCATTTTCTACTTAAGTAAAAGTATGGTTTCTGTATGTTTTGTAATATTATAATGTATATCTGCAAAGTAACCACAGTTTTAAGATAAATGGTTGAGTAAAAATACAATATTTGGATCCGAGATGTAGTGGAGTAAATAGGCCTAGTAAAGTACTGGAAATTGGACATACTCAAGTAAAGTACAAATACATGTGCAGTAAATGTATTTTACACACAAGTTGTTGCAAATTAAGCAAATAAATCATATAGACATACTGTATACTCATGGTGTCTAGAAAAAGCAGCTGTTTTTGTTTGTATTGTGTTACAATTATGTAAAAAATAAACCTTAGAAAAACAGGATAAACCGTACAAAACCCAGCATTTTTTGACGACCCTGGTCTGGCTTGCAACCCCTGATTACAGAGGCTAGAATCACCTATGTTTAAGCCCTTTGCACACAGGACAGTTGCGTTTTTTTTTCGATTGCTGCAGGAATAAAACTCGAGTAAAAAAAAAAGGAGTCATAAAAGGAGTGATGAGTTTTTTACCGCATGCGACAAGACGCACAAATCGAACTGGGTTCGATCGAGAAAAAAACGCACGACCGCAGCCACTCGTCGCACGGCTAATTCGGATCCGGTGTGCATGAGGTCGCAGAGAATCATTGTTTTCTTTTAAAAAAATGAAATTGTATGTTTTATCCGTGCGGATAAACGCGCCTGTGTGCAAAGGGCTTTACAGCGCTACTAGAGTGGTGTTGCTGCGTTCTCAGTGGTTTCAAGTGGGAACACAACTTTATTGACACCATTCCGTCTGTACAGTAAACCTTTTGGAAACTGCTTTGTGTATGGGCCTCAGTGTGTGTATTAGTGTGTGTGTGTGTGTGTGTGTGTGTATTAGTGTGTGTGTGTGTGTGTGTGTGTGTGTGTGTGTGTGTGTGTGTGTGTCACTGTGTGTGTGTGTGTGTCACTCACCATAGTGTTGATGCCTTCAGAGAAAGGTAACATCCTGATCAGAACAGGAAGCAGTTTGAGACTCAGCACAGCTCTGACCAATGGGCTGGAGTCAGCTGATAGAGAGATACATGGATGATGGTTACCTAAACAACATGGTTACCTAAACCCACTGGAGTCAGCTGATAGAGAGATACATGGACACTGGTTACCTAAACAACCTGGTTACCTAAACAACCTGGTTACCTAAACAACCTGGTTACCTAAACCCACTGGAGTCAGCTGATAGAGAGATACATGGACACTGGTTACCTAAACAACCTGGTTACCTAAACCCACTAGAGTCAGCTGATAGAGAGATACATGGACACTGGTTACCTAAACAACCTGGTTACCTAAACAACCTGGTTACCTAAACCTGCTGGAGTCAGCTGATAGAGAGATACATGGACACTGGTTACCTAAACAACCTGGTTACCTAAACCCACTGGAGTCAGCTGATAGAGAGATACATGGACACTGGTTACCTAAACAACCTGGTTACCTAAACCCACTAGAGTCAGCTGATAGAGAGATACATGGACACTGGTTACCTAAACAACCTGGTCAATGGTCACAGAGAAAGAGCGTACTGAAGACTATAGCGACTGTCAGCGACAGACAGCGAGGGAGGAGAGATTACAAAACAGCAGCAGTACAAGTGTCCTGACATGTATCTGACATGTGTGTGACACACATGTGTCTGTAACTCTAATGTAATAGATGGACAGTGCTGCATTGTTGGTGCTTTAAGTGCACTGAAGCATTAATATGATTATGTTCTCATTTCCAACTTGAGGCAACTTACTGAGATCAGATGTTGCTATAATAAACATTTTACAGGGACTATTACACATTTTAAAAAAGAGTCCCCATTATGCAAGTAAAGAACATTAGATTGTGGTTTAATAAATAGCTAGGCTTAGGCCTAAAGAGATTATATTTTAATCGGCAATGCAACGGTCTCTCGTTAAACGGTTCCGTGTCCCGTCTTACAAAGTGAAGCTCACTCGACCATCACCACACTCTCGACGATTCCTCTCCCCTCTCCTGCTCTAGAAATAGTTCGTGAATGTATATTAAATTAATGTTTAAATAGCAATTGTGCATGTTAAAGTGTGTTAAAGATTGTGAGACTTGGACGATGCATAGCCTATAGACAGATAGCTGCTGCAATGATTGCATGAGAGCAGGGGACGCGGCCACCCGCTTCGGTGACGCGCAGACGGGTTTATAGCGTTTTGTCGTTGTCATGTGGGCAGAGATTTTTTTTCTACACAGGGCCGTGTGGAGGCATAGAGGGTCAACCCGGGGAGGTGGAATTCGCATGTGATTCGTCTTGGTATGGATTAGGCCTAAGTGTATAGAGGGTATCTGCACATATATATGCCCACGTGATCTCTGACACGTGATTTGCTGGTGCCCATGGCAACGCGTCATTCTACCTACCGGCGAGAGTACTGGCGAGAAAAGTAATCCGAGTAAATGTAATCGGAGTATGTCCTGTTTATTTCGCGAAAATCTTTTCTTTCAGTCAGGACCGTTTTTTATCATTTCTAGGCCACAGTGTTTGTGTTACGGCAGGTAGAAGAGGCTGCCGTTTTGAAATGAAAGTGATTTAAAAGCTAGATTAGGAGAAAACAGCACTTTTGTGCAGCCGGTAAACAGGAAGTCAACGAGCCACACAGCACGTCCGGGTGACGTAATTGCGCGCTGCATGTTGGGAAATGGAGTTTGTTTCATCACCGCGGCAGCCAAGTGCAGTAGCTACAGTACAGTATAGTTTACTGTACAACGCGTCAAACGCGTCGTGGGCCTCCAGCGACATCAAAGAGATTGGCTTGTAGACACCACGTGGGCACCCGATGTGTTAAGGACTTTTTAATACCTCTAAAATGACAAATTAGCAGAAAATAGCAGATCTACATGCTCACAACGCCTCGCGTTGCGAGGCGTTGTGAGCATGTAGATCTGCTATTTTCACAATAGAACCATGTTATACTAAATGTAATGCCTCTACTCTTAGTGCTCGTCAGAGTGGGGGGTCCCCAGTTAAAATATGATTATTTTGGGTGTCACGGCCTGGTCTAAAGGGTTGCAGGGATTACAGTCAGACTGTCTGTGCAGGAGGTTCACAGACAGGTTGGGGGACCCCCTGGGGACCGCCTGGTCATAAAGGTCACATAGCAGGGGGGGGGGGGGGGGGGTATCAGTGACAGTGTGTCGGTGTTTGGTTTGAACTCTATTCTGAGCTTTGGCTCACCGAGGTCTGACCTCTTAACTACACTGTAGTTTAATAGACCACTAACTACACTGTAGTTTAATACACCTCTAACTACACTGTAGTTTAATACACCTCTAACTACACTGTAGTTTAATACACCACTAACTACACTGTAGTTTAATACACCTCTAACTACACTGTAGTTTAATAGACCTCTAACTACACTGTAGTTTAATACACCACTAACTACACTGTAGTTTAATAGACCTCTAACTACACTGTAGTTTAATACACCACTAACTACACTGTAGTTTAATAGACCTCTAACTACACTGTAGTTTAATACACCACTAACTACACTGTAGTTTAATACACCACTAACTACACTGTAGTTTAATAGACCTCTAACTACACTGTAGTTTAATAGACCACTAACTACACTGTAGTTTAATACACCTCTAACTACACTGTAGTTTAATACACCTCTAACTACACTGTAGTTTAATACACCACTAACTACACTGTAGTTTAATAGACCTCTAACTACACTGTAGTTTAATACACCACTAACTACACTGTAGTTTAATAGACCTCTAACTACACTGTAGTTTAATACACCACTAACTACACTGTAGTTTAATACACCTCTAACTACACTGTAGTTTAATAGACCTCTAACTACACTGTCACTGAGCCTAGTGGAGTTTAATTGCAATAGAAAACAGATCCATCTAAAAATATATATTGTGTAAAAAGCATTGCAGATGTCATAACATCCCAAATCATAACTAACTGAGGAAACTTCCCACTGGACTTCAATCAACTGTGACTTCAGAAGGTTGACATTTCTCTATTATAAATCCTTGTTTTGATGGAAATTCATGTAATATTGTAATATTTTGAAATATACACTTTTTACTACTTTTCAATCGCATTAATTTATATCGGCTGAACATGATAGGCTATTGCATGATTTGCACAAAAGTTCAAAATGTTTCTAAAACAGCAGTGTACATCTGCAGTTTGTTTATATGCATATACACAGCAGCCGTGCAACTGGCAATAACGAACCTAGCCCAGCCTCCCCTGACCCTTCTTTGTATTTACTTTTACTTTTTTTTTTTACTATATCTACTGTTTTATCTGTCTATCATTCAATGTTATGAGATACTTCAATGGTTTCCTATGGAAATAAGCTTAGTATTTTCTAAGCTTATTTTTTTAGTAGACCTTGTACCAGTGAACTGTACCGTCATGAAACTGTACCTTTTCCTATGCATACTGACAATAAAGTCTTCAATCAATCAAACACTTAAAGTGCTAAATATAAGTAAGATCTAAAATGACACAGATGCTTTCAACCGTAGTTCAGATAGTTGAACCAGTAACAGGAATGACTGAAATCCTGTCTGGATCTCAGCGTTGAGGAAGGTTTATGATGCACAGATCAAACATCAGAGTTGATCCTGCGCTGACAGACTTTATGACTCCTCTAACCTTACAACTGACCCTGGAACACCGCCATAAGAGTCCAGAGCAGGGGTCTTCAACAGGGGGTCCGGGACCCCTAGGGGGTCCTCAGAGTTACTACAGGGGGTCCTCCAAATCTTTGTGTGATGGAAACCTTTTTTCACCTTTTTTATATTAACCACTTGAACCCTAGCGTCCATATTCTGAGAACTTTAGCCAAAATAGCCGATCTACAAGCTCACAACGCCTCGCGCTGCGAGGCGTTGTGAGCTTGTAGATCTGCTATTTTTGGAAAGGAGGTTTGGTGTAGAGGGGAAAAAGAGCAGACAAAGTACAGAGGGAAAGGTCAAGTTTATTAATTATCAACAGGTGGTTAAATATCTGAAAACACAAATTGACATGAATCCAAAATACACTGATGATTGTGCTGTCAAACAATGAAACTATATGGAATCTATAAGGTTGTGGGGGTCCCTGCTTCATCTCTCTCTCAACTAAGGGGTCCCTGCTTCATCTCTCTCTCAACTAAGGGGTCCCTGCTTCATCTCTCTCTCAGCTAAGGGGTCCCTGCTTCATCTCTCTCTCAACTAAGGGGTCCCTGCTTCATCTCTCTCTCAGCTAAGGGGTCCCTGCTTCATCTCTCTCTCAACTAAGGGGTCCCTGCTTCATCTCTCTCTCAGCTAAGGGGTCCCTGCTTCATCTCTCTCTCAACTAAGGGGTCCCTGCTTCATCCCTCTCTCAACTAAGGGGTCCCTGCTTCATCTCTCTCTCAACTAAGGGGTCCCTGCTTCATCTCTCTCTCAACTTAGGGGTCCCTGCTTCATCCCTCTCTCAACTAAGGGGTCCCTGCTTCATCTCTCTCTCAACTAAGGGGTCCCTGCTTCATCTCTCTCTCAGCTAAGGGGTCCCTGCTTCATCTCTCTCTCAACTAAGGGGTCCCTGCTTCATCTCTCTCTCAGCTAAGGGGTCCCTGCTTCATCTCTCTCTCAACTAAGGGGTCCCTGCTTCATCTCTCTCTCAACTAAGGGGTCCCTGCTTCATCTCTCTCTCAACTTAGGGGTCCCTGCTTCCTCTCTATCAGCTAAGGGGTCCCTGCTTCATCTCTCTCAGCTAAGGGGTCCCTGCTTCATCTCTCTCTCAACTAAGGGGTCCCTGCTTCATCTCTCTCTCAGCTAAGGGGTCCCTGCTTCATCTCTCTCTCAACTAAGGGGTCCCTGCTTCATCTCTCTCTCAACTAAGGGGTCCCTGCTTCATCTCTCTCTCAACTTAGGGGTCCCTGCTTCATCTCTCTCTCAACTAAGGGGTCCCTGCTTCATCTCTCTCTCAACTAAGGGGTCCCTGCTTCATCTCTCTCTCTCAACTAAGGGGTCCCTGCTTCATCTCTCTCTCAACTTAGGGGTCCCTGCTTCATCTCTCTCTCAACTAAGGGGTCCCTTCTTCATCTCTCTCTCAACTAAGGGGTCCCTGCTTCATCTCTCTCTCAACTAAATAATAATGATAATAATAAATTAATAAGTAAACACCTAGTGATGGATTCTAGCCTAGGAGCCAAAACGTTTTGATGGTATGACGTACGGTTCAAATGTGATAGGCCAAAAGGTCAATGGGACTGTTGTTTAATTCAGTTTATTTAAAACCTTGCCTAGAATCCCTCAGTAGGCCATCAAGAAGCCTCATTAAAATGCTTTAATGGTCTTCCTAACAGTAAGAATGCAAAGACACCCGTGACCCGACAGAAGCTGCTTGGACACTGATGGGTTTTGGAAATCTGACAAAGAATGTAGAAGGATGTGAAGGATGTTATTTGTATTTATAGTGTGAGGGGACTTCATGTAACTGACTTAACTTCTGCCAGTGTGCCAGTGGTCACCCTCCCCTGTGCCAATGTTGGCACCGTGCCTAAGGTTGCCTCAGGGGACAACTCCACCCTAAAACAGTTCTAAGCTCATTTTCCTACTTATATTGATCCAAAAAGACTGTCCATGTCCATTCCCCAGCAGAACCCAGCTATTTGTTCTGTTCAAAAGTGATTTATTTTTCATGAATGTGTTACTAGTTGTCATTACAAACACATCCATGCCTTGGTTGTCCCACACAAGCCACCACAATCTCATAAATAATGTTTTGGAGTCAGCATTCGGCACAGGTGCCAATCAAAGTGACTGTATAGGCCAATCACAGGGCATCTTTTCCGGGACTTGGCAAAACACATAAAAGCATAACATCTGTTTAGCAGAGTGTGATGGCTTGTGCGGGACAACGATGGCATGGATGTGTTTGTAATGACAACTAGTACCACATTCATGAAAAATAAAATCACTTTTGACCACAACAAATAGTGTAAAAGCGATACGCTTATAAGCTCCACTCTATGCTATGAGAGCTGCTGGGTTGAAACTGGACAACAGGGGCATTTGTGCCTAACAGACCCCATGGACAATAATTTTGGATCAATATAAGTAGGAAAATGAGCCCAGAAGTGTTTTAGGGAGGAGTTGTCCTTTAAGCCAAGCTAAGGCCAGCCAGCCTCAGACTGTGCAATCACTCACTCCTTCCTTCCCACAATATGAGTCTGGACTTTGTACTATCCACTTGTTTCCACCAGAATTTACTGCAGCATTATCAGCGGAACACTTCCGGTTAACAGCAGACATACAAGCTCACGTCGCTTCGCAGATGCAACCGCTGTGAGCTTGTAGATCACACTCGGCTGCAATGCTGGAAACTGCCGCACACCTTCTGTTGTGGATAGGCAGCTTGAAAAGTGGGCGGGAGTACTTGCCTTGACAGACAGACTCCTCTAACCAATCAGCATAGCAAAACATCTGACGTCATCACAGTGCAGCCGGTCGGAAGAACGGCAAACACGTCTTTTCGGCCGATGAACTCCGCTAGCGCATACTCCAGTTCCTTTTTAATTGTTGTAATTGATTCCAACTCTGAAATAACTGCACTTATTGCTTGTTTTATCGTTTCAGTGTTTAAGTTATACTATGTAACTTCTAACTATTAAATCGCTAAAGTTTTAGAACCCCCACTCCGTTAATTTCAGCACCAAAAGCCCTTTCTTTATATATTTTCTACTTAGCCGTGACAGGGGCGGGATTTCCCGGCAAAATTACGTCATCTGCATCATCCGTATACGTTGTGTATACGTTGGCCAATCACATTGCGGATCATACACACATGATACACTATGCTACATAGGCCGACCTGGAAGACCCTCAACAGACTGCGGGTGGAGCAGGGGAGGTGCAAAGCACTGTTGAAGGTGTGGAACTACAGCACAGAGGACACCTGTGGCTGTGGAGCAGTACAGACAATGGCCCACCTGCTGGAATGCGACAACGCCCCCCGGTGCAGCCCCCCGGGACCTGGCTGAGCCCACTCCATCGGCTGTGTCCTGCGCCAGACACTGGCAGAACGACATTTGAGATTGCAAAGGACTCGAAGAAGAAGAAGACTATGCTACATGATACACTGCTAATCACAGTGCATCTTGCGTCTCTTCAGGAAATAGCTTGCTTCAACAGCTTTGTTTACGCTGGTCTAGAAGTCTAGCCTGTAACTCCCCAACACCGGTCCGCAGAGGGACATGAGAGAATGCGTGGCGAGGCGGGCGACTCGCGAGGCGGACGCGGTGGTCAGAAGGCCCGGTTCCGCGGGAACCGGGCAGACGCGACCGCAGTTTGCTATAACGCTAATGACCACTAGTTGAGCAACTTACACAGTATAGCTTTAACTGTTACACTTGTTGCTTCGAGGACAGCCATTGTTGTTTTGAAAATGCCGCAGCAAGCATCTACGTCACCATCTACACATGGACCAATCAGGGGAAGTTTTTCACTTGTTGTGCGGACAGCAGTTGAAACACAGTCATTGATTGGCTCCTATCATTTTCTGATTTCTCATACTCAGTGCCTATAGGCTGAAGTCCAGACCTGATACTGGGGAAGGAATGAGTGAACACCGTGTCAGAGCTGGCCTGACAGGCTAAAGGAAGGAATGAGTGAGCACAGTGTCAGAGCTGGCCTGCCAGGCTAAAGGAAGGAATGAGTGAGCACAGTGTCAGAGCTGGCCTACCAGGCTAAAGCTGCTTAACCCTGAGTCAAAGTAACAGACCTGTCAGGTTGTGTAGTTAGTTAGTTAGTTAGTTATTTAGTTAGTTAGTTAATTAGACATGAGTTAACTAATAGTCTACTAGTGTGGTGTGTGGGATTACCTGTCAGGTTGTTTAGGACCCAGAGGCTCTCTCTGGCCAGGGCGGGCTGGCTGTGAAGGAAGGCCTGAGCAAACGCACACAGAGCAGCCAGGAGACCCACCGCCTCGCACAGGGGCATCCTGGGGGCCTCCACGGGGGCCCTGGGGGTCTGAGCCTCCATGGTCAGGGTCACCACAGGGCCCTGGGGGTCCGTGGGGGCCCCGTTCAGGGTCCCCACAGGGCCCTGGGGGCCACAGCACAGCAGGTTCCCCACACAGCGCAGCAGGGGCCACAGCAGCTGATGGAAGAAAGCAGAGTTCAGACCAGAGCAGGGTTTCCTAAAGTGGGTGTCGTGGCACTCTAGATCAGGGGTTCCCAAACTGTTTTGTCTCAGGTCACCCCATAAATATTGTTTTAATCCGAGGCACCCCTACATTATAATTTTCACTCCCAGCACCTTATATTTATAGCATATCGTCGTTGTCGGGTGGAAACCTTGTATGTCCAAAACTGTTCGTTTTGTATTTATCATCTATACAATGTACTAAACTAGTGAAAACAGCAGATATACAAGCACACAACGCCTCGCATCGCGAGGTGTTGTGTGCTTGTATATCTGCTGTTTTCACTAGTTTTGTGCGACAGTCTTGTATGATGAAGCAGGGCTCTGCTTTACCAAAAGACGTACACATTTGAAACTTGGAGATACGAGGTTTCTGCCTGACAGTGACGATATTTTAGTGATTATGTTGTGAGGAAAATGTTGAGATAACAGCCATTTTGGTTAGAACTGACTGAAAATAACTTTGAACTTCAAGTTTAAAATGATACTAAATAATATTTTTAAGTGTCCAAATAAATTCCAAATATTATCAAATGATCTCGCGGCACCCCTGGACTGCCGTCACGTCACCCCAGGGTGCCCCGTCACCCCATGGTGCCCGGTCACCCCAGGGTGCCCCGTCACCCCAGGGTGCCCCGTCACCCACTTTGAAAACCCCTGGTCTAGGGTGCCATGATGCCAGTCCAGGGTGACTCAGAATTATTATTATTATTCATCAATGTGCTTAGTAAAACAGACCTGATCTGCACTGTACTTGATGAGTTCTTTTTTCCATCTACGGCCAACTGTCTTCACCAAAATAGACAATCTACAAGCTCACAACGGACCCCCCCCCAACCCCCATACAGAAACGGCATCCATTTTAACAATTCTTTTTACACATACTGTAGAACCGCTCTGCAATGCAGATTATTGTATCGTCATTGCAACGCGAATACAGTTTTTGCAACGCAAATAATCGTTTGTATCGATACTAAGTACTTGTGCGCTGTTTAAGAAGTGTGTGTTAACACGACTGTTAACAAGTAAACACATTTTTTGAATTGACACTTATGACAGTGTCTGTCATACAAGTCTATGAAGAAGACATCTATGAAATTACAGTCAACACAATTTCATACAATATCTTCAATTCATTGCTTCATCTATCTCTCAGCTAAGGGGTCCCTGCTTCATCTCTCTCTCAGCTAAGGGGTCCCTGCTTCATCTCTCTCTCAGCTAAGGGGTCCCTGCTTCATCTCTCTCTCAGCTAAGGGGTCCCTGCTTCATCTTAAACTTGAACACCTCTGCTCTACATAAGAGGTCTTGCAGGTTGTTCAAGCCAAGTAGAGTGGTGTGGAACTCTTTTAACTCATTCATAGCCACGGCCCGAGTTTCCAGAGTTTTCCTGTTAAAAAAAAATAAATAAAAAATGCCTAAAATGTATTAGGCATGATCGCAATCGCGATCATGTCATCAAATTGCATGTTTAGCCCCATAACAAACACATCTTTCAAAATGGCAGCCATCTTTGTTTAAATTTGAAGACTTTGAAGGCTTCTATCTCATGAATGCCTGAACGGATTTCCAAGCGGATTTTTTTGTTTGAAAGCTGTGAAAAAGTATGACACATATGGTGCATGATGTAGGCATGGGCGTGCACGTTCCGTGCACTAAAAATTGATCCGTGCACTAGAAATTTAGGAACGTGGCATCCTGGTACTTGGCAGCCATTTTGAAAAGGCAGCGAATGAGTTAAACAACACCATAACACATATATTAATGTATTACCTTCTTATAGAGAAACGAAGCCATGTCGTCATTTGTGCGTAATGTCGCCCTCTGGGGGGTTCATGCTGGTATTGTTTTGTATTCAAATCGCCATAGGGGATTCTGCGAACGCTGCATATAAGGTCTGTGTTAAAAATATAAACACACCATGTGCGCGTTTCTGTCAGCGGGGGGATTCTGCATAGTTTATGATATTCATTCATATCTGATATAGCCTGTTGTAACTCGTTTCTAGCGTTTATTGTGTTACTCTTTGGGTAAATCTGTACATTTCCACCTCAGTCGATGCTTCATATCCATTTGGGTCAATCCGAGAGCATGGTGTGTTTATATTTTTAACACAAACCTTATATGCGGCGTTCGCAGATTCTCCTATGGGGATTTGAATACATAACAATACCAGTATGAACCCCGTAGAGGGCGACATTTCACGCAATTTCACGGAAGTGACATCACACTTCACTGGACTATTGTAAAACACTTTGGATTAAAAGCATCTGCTAAATTACTAAACTGTAAATTGTAACGCCACAAATAAACAGAGGAAAGAACAGAGCCTTACTCACCAGCTCCAGTCCTTCCTCTTTGTTCCCTGCAGCCACAGCACCCCCTAGTGCCACCAGCAGGGAACTGCAGGCAGACAGAATTCCCAGAGACAGCAGAATGGAGCTGGCACTGCAGGACAGAGAGACGATCACAGAGCAGGACAGAGAGACCATCACAGATCATTGCTTTGCATGTTAACCCATGTGAATGCAGCATAAATGATACATTGGCCGATTATCAATACGCAGACTTGGGGAGTACAGACTTGCCTCCTTGGGAGTTCAGACTAGCAAGTTCTCCTTGGGAGAAGGGACTTCCGAGGAGGGGAGGACGGGAGGAGGGTAGTTCTGCTATTGGAATAGCAGCATACTCAATGATGTCACAGTCTCAGCTTGCTTCAGGGCATTTCCACTGCGTTCAGAGCAGCAGATTTATTGTGTAGTTTACAACAAACATTCTATAAAAAAATTAAAAATCAAACACTGGCTCTTTTCTTTCTTTCCTTTTATAAATGTTAATCTTTCCTATCTACTGTCTGTTATATGCTAAAAAGCATAAAGAAATGTGCATATGAATAGCCTATATTATTAATTATAAATGTAATATAGCCCACTGGGTGTACGGACCTGTGTGATTATTGCATTATGCCGTTCTTACCGCAAGTGGTCAAAAATGTAATAAATATGTCTGACTTAAAATAAAGTAAGATATAACATTTAAGCTACTCTTCAATAAATGACTTTTCAGGGCTTAATGTGCATTGACAATAAAACAAAATATGAAATACTGAAACAACCTTGCCTATTCATTTGTTCATTAAAGTGTAGCCTACACTAAAATTGATTGATTAAATACAATAAAATTAAATACTGCAGACTATTTTAACACTTATGTTGCAATGATTTTTTCTCTTCGATGTCTCGCGTTGCCATGGTTACCATAGACTTCCATGTAATTGTGCAATTGTGTAAAAAGTGCACGCCCATGCCTAGATGATGCACCACGTGTGTGCACACTGTTCACAGCTTTCAAACAAAAAAATCCGCTTGGAAATCCGTTCAGGCATTCATGATTTATCAGCCATTATGTTTTCTTCAGATGTAAACAAACATGGCTGCCATGTTTGAAAGAATGAGTTGGTATGGGGGTTAAACATGCAATTTCGCGATTGCGATCATGCCTAATACATTTCTGGAGGTCCAAAAAAAACGTTTGAAAAAAAAAATTGAAAAAACGTTTTTTTTCAAAAACGGCCCAAACTCGGGAAACTCGGGGTTGGCACAGCGGTAGTACCAATACAAACTCGGGAAACTCAGGGTTGGCACCATATGTGTTAAGCATCGATATATAAAGCCAACAGTAAAAACAAGTTGTGGGAGATTGTGTGCATCCTGTAGATGCTGTTGAACAGTTTATTGACATAAGAAGCAAGAGAGGAAGAAATGGTTAAAGGCATTCTGGGTAATTTGCTGTGTCTGCTCAATCGACTGAGGTTCTGGACAAGGTTGCCCCCTCCCCCTCCCCCTCTTGTGTCAAGAGGGGAAACTTCTTTGGAGTTTTCCCCCTTTTTTCCTGCATAGTACTGCGTTTCATGTGTCTGTCATTCTATGTTAAATGCACGTCTCCGCTTAAAGCACAGTGGAAGCGGGTGACGTGAAAATCAATAATTTGGTGTTTTATGTAAATGTTGCAAAACTCAATGTTCCCTGCCATGAAGGGAGCGTAGCTAAATGCTCCCAAGTCGCGACTTGGGAGCATTAACTAAGGCATTAATGAAAAAGTCGACTCAGTCGACTTCATTACACAAGTCGACTCCCACCAGAGAAAGTCGAAAGTCTAAGTTGAAAAAAAAAAGATAATAATAATAATACTTTCTATTGTGAAAATAGCAGATCTACATGCTCACAACGCCTCGCAACAGATCTGCTATTTCACAATTTCTGCCTCTATATAT
>NC_137824.1:61734856-61737356 GCF_963921795.1 Nannobrachium achirus | reverse complement strand
GCACAATCATCAGTGTATTTTGGATTCATGTCAATTTGTGTTTTCAGATATTTAACCACTTGAACCGTCAATACTTAATAAACTTGACCTTTCACTCTGTACTTAGTCTGCTCTTTTTCCCCTCTACACCAAGCGTGTAGAAAAAAGTTTCTATCACTCAAAGTTTCTATCACTCAAAGATGTGGAGGCCCCACTGTAGTAACTCTGAGGACCCCCTAGGGGTCCCGGACCCCCTGTAGTAACTCTGAGGACCCCCTAGGGGTCCCGGACCCCCTGTAGTAACTCTGAGGACCCCCTGTTGAAGACCCTTGTCGTGGAAGCAGAACTGACCTGGAAGCAGTTGTCCAGAGCAGGGATCAAACCCTGGGCCAACAGTTTGTGTCTGACAGCTTCACCGTCTGGAACCATGTTACCTAGAGTGTACAGACACACCTCCTACACACACGCACACGCACGCACGCACGCACGCACGCACACACACACACACACGCACACGCACACGCACACACACACACACACACACACACGCACACACAGAGGACGATAATGTAGTTAGTATCGTATCTCGTAATAAAAAGGTAATCAGTAAGGTCACTGGAAAGAAACTTGCAGATATTTTTATTCTTGTATTTGTTTTACTGAGAATAAGGTTAGAAATAACTTTAGGATTAAGCATATCTTTCTGAGGTTAAGATTAGGAATAGGGTTAGATTTAACCGTTCAGGCATAGTTTACTGAGGTATATAAGGATATTATGGAAAATAACACATAAGCCTTGCTTTACCCAGGTTTCCTTTTAGTTCACCTTGTACCAGTGAACTGTACTGTCATGAAACTGTACTTTTTCCTATCGAAAACTACTAATAAATACCTCAATCAATCAATCAATCAATCAAAAGGCATAAACCATCAGCACAGGCGAGTTTCTCTCCGCCGATTCTTCTGGTATTCGATGAAAAACACTCACAATAATGGTATGGTGGAGGTTTAAATTGTCCTCCATCATAAACTGGGATCAATTCACCTTGTATTTGCAGAGCTGCAGATCCACATTTAAACCCTTTATAAAACAGACCTGGAAATGACGTACTTGAAACATTATCATTTTATTGTTCACTCTACCAAATGTATTTTGCGACGCGTTGTGAGCTTGTAGATCTGCTATTTTTTGGCAAATGTTACGCCCAGGATATATGGATGTTGGGCATATTTAGATTATCGTGGTGACATCGTAAATTGCAATTTCTTTTGTCACAATAATCTAATCGTGATGAAATGTTGATATGGTCCCGTCCCTGTTGCTGCCCTGCTGTGATGACTCTGTTGGGCCACAGGGGGGAGCAGGAGGTGACTGACACAGTGATTTTAGCACTAAGCACTCTAGAGATCCCATCTCATACATCTGAATGATCCTGGGTTTGTGTGTGTGTGTGTGTGTGTGTGTGTGTGTGTGTGTGTGTGTGTGTGTGTGTGTGTGTGTGTGTGTGTGTGTGTGTGTGTGTGTGTGTGTGTGTGCAGTTTGGTCACAAACAGACCCACGGTTTTAAAACGTTATATAAAAACCTAAAAAATTCCATCTAAATGACTTTGGCTGCTTTAAAGACCAGCATCAGTGTTTTGCAGCAGCCGGGAGCCAGTGGAGGGAGAGGAGAAGGGGGAGACATGTGAACATTTAGGATGGTTAGGACTTAGGGCCAGTGGAGGGAGAGGAGAAGGGAGGAGACATGTGAACATTTAGGATGGTTAGGACTTAGGGCCAGTGGAGGGAGAGGAGAAGGAGGAGACATGTGAACATTTAGGCTGGTTAGGACTTAGGGCCAGTGGAGGGAGAGGAGAAGGGGGAGACATGTGAACATTTAGGCTGGTTAGGACTTAGGGCCAGTGGAGGGAGAGGAGAAGGGGGAGACATGTGAACATTTAGGATGGTTAGGACTTAGGGCCAGTGGAGGGAGAGGAGAAGGGGGAGACATGTGAACATTTAGGATGGTTAGGACTTAGGGCCAGTGGAGGGAGAAGAGAAGGGAGGAGACATGTGAACATTTAGGATGGTTAGGACTTAGGGCCAGTGGAGGGAGAGGAGAAGGGAGGAGACATGTGAACATTTAGGATGGTTAGGACTTAGGGCCAGTGGAGGGAGAGGAGAAGGGGGAGACATGTGAACATTTAGGATGGTTAGGACTTAGGGCCAGTGGAGGGAGAGGAGAAGGAGGAGACATGTGAACATTTAGGATGGTTAGGACTTAGGGCCAGTGGAGGGAGAGGAGAAGGGGGAGACATGTGAACATTTAGGATGGTTAGGACTTAGGGCCAGTGGAGGGAGAGGAGAAGGGAGGAGACATGTGAACATTTAGGATGGTTAGGACTTAGGGCCAGTGGAGGGAGAGGAGAAGGGGGAGACATGTGAACATTTAGGATGGTTAGGACTTAGGGCCAGTGGAGGGAGAGGAGAAGGAGGAGACATGTGAACATTTAGGATGGTTAGGACTTAGGGCCAGTGGAG